>NC_056728.1:744753010-744857540 GCF_019279795.1 Protopterus annectens | reverse complement strand
CCTGTAAAAGGACTTGTTTGCTTAGGCTGGCAGCTTGAGGGGTGGTCATGGAATAAGCCAGGTTGTGGGTCTGCAATTGGGGATGCATGAATTCTACATTCCCCTGGGTCAGGAGTGTTGGGATCTGAGGTAGGTGCCATGGTGGCAGGGGTGACAGGTTGCAGAGCAGTGGGTACCAGTGCTGACGTGGTCAGTCTGGGGCAATCAGGATTGCCCTCACTTTTTCCTCCCTTACTTTGAGCAGTACCATGGATATGAGTGGTAGAGGGGGAAATGCATAGACCTAGAGTTTTACCCACTGGAAAGATAGAGCATCCATTTTCCAGGCCTTGCTGTGAGGTTCCCTGATGCAGAATTTGCTGCGCTGATTGGAGTGGGAGGCAAAGAGGTAGACCTTCGGGGTGCCCCATTTCTGGGTTACAAGGGTGAAGGTTCTGTGGTCTAGCTGCCACTCGTGTGGGTCTAGCAGGTTTCTTCTTAAGTTGCCTGCCAGTGAGTTTAGAGAGCCTGGAAGGAATTGTGCTAGCAGGCGTAGTTGCATGGCTGAGGCCATGTGCCAAAGAGTCATGGCAAGCCGGGAGAGATAAGAGAGTCCCTCCCTGCTCGCTGATATACCACATCACTGTGGTCTTGTCTGTTTTGATCAGTAGAGGCCCCGGGGAAAGTAAGGGTCTGAAGGCTGTCAGGGCGTGCTTAACAGCTAACATCTCTTTTTGGTTGATGTGCAGATGTATTTGATTTGGGCTCCAATGGCTCTGAATGCACCTGCCATCCAGGTGTGTATCCCAGGCATATTCTGATGCGTCTGTGGTGGGGGTTGTGAGAAGGAAAGTCCTTTTTGTGGTTGCAAGCTGCTGCCCACCAAAGAAAATCTTTCCTTAGACAAGGTATCATTGGTATGAGAGAGTTTCCAGGTTTTGAGAGTGTTGACACCAATGGCTTTTTAGGTACCACTGTAGTTTCCTCATATGCAGTCTGGCATATGACATGAACAGGATGCAGGAAGCCATGAACCCTACAGCTTGCAGGATTTTTCTTGCAGTTAACTGGGTTCTGGTGGCTAGCTGAGAGAAGAAGTCTGTCAGGCTTGTTTTTTTGGAGTAAGGAATGCCATCTGGGATGCTGTGTCCGGGTGGCTTGCTCCCAGGAATACAATTGTTTGTGTGGGGACTAGTTTTAATTTTTTTATTGCTAGTATATAGGCAGGTCAGTAGGTCCTTTACAAAAGTCAGGTGCTGTAACAGCTGTTCCCGTCTGCCTGAATCAGGCCATCTTAAGTATGGGTAAATTTGAATATTTCTTTGTCTGAAAAAGCAATGGCGGGAGCCAGGCATTTTGTGAGAACTCTGGAAGCAGTGGATAAGCCAAAGGGAAGCGCAGAGAACTGAAAGTGCAGAGATCCTGCCCTGAAATGTAGGTATTTCCTGCATGATTCCCTGACTGGGATGTGTAGGTAGGCCTTTTATAGGTCTAGGGTGGCTAACCCAGCATCCTTGGAAAGTAATGGTAAAAGCTGCTGGAGGGTGAGCATTTTTAATTTTGGTATCACCAATAAGGTGTTTAGAATGGATAGATAATGGGGTGCCATGTGCCCTCTTTTCTGGGTACCAGGAAGAGTCTGGAGTAGAAACCTTGGCCTATCTGTTCTGCAGGAACATGCTGTATTGCCCCTCATGGAGAGCAGGGAAATGACTTGCTTTTTGGCCTCTGCCCATTGGTTAGGAGGAAGATCGGAAAACCCTTTTGGGGATGGTGGAGTGTGGAAATAAAATTTGTATCCCTGGGACACTGTTGAGGACCCATCGGTTGTTGGTAATAGTGGCCCAGTTGCTTGCGTGGAAGGAGCTTTCCTCCTAGAGGTACAAGCAGGTGGGCAGAGTTAAGGGGTGGAGGTGTAAAGTCATTGCGAGTTCTTACCATAAGGGGGTGGCTTTGCATGCCCTGTTTTTGAAGAGGAGGAACTCTATTGCTTAGGATTTCTGCATTCCGTGGGGCTGCCGTCTGGGGGGTCTGCTTCCCCTGGGTCTGGGCTGAGCTGGCCTGGAGGAGGCAGGAAAGGACCAGTGCTTGGTGGGGCAATACCTACTGAACCTAGGAGGCTGGACCTGTAAGAAGTATTTAACTGTCTACATAGATTTAGCTTTTTCTTCCATCTTTTTTAAGACCTCTTCTGCCTTGGTGCCAAATAAGTTGTCTTTATTCAATGGTGCGTCCAATAATTCGGATTCGACATGGTCTAGCAATGTCTGTTCTTTAAGCCAAGCTTGCTTTCTAAGGACAGAACCAGTGACTGCTGCCCTGCAAGATGCTTCTAAGCCACATTGCAAGTTGTGCTTAGTTACTTGGCTTGCAGAATGCATTAGCTCTTGTAATTCCTAATTTTCTGCACAAGCAGGAAAGGAAGATATTTTTTGTTTGAGGAGTTCCATGGTATGCTGTTGATATTTCAGAATATGGAACTGACGATGTAATGCTCTAATAGCAAGAGTAGCAGAGGTGTACACTTTTTTATCTCACCTGTCTAAAGCTCGGGAATCCCTATCTGAGGTGATGGAATCCTTAGCTGAGGTTGCTTTAATTCCTTTAGGTCTTTGAGAGATGACCTCTGGGTCAGCAGTTGGATTTTTGAAAATAAATTTGTGAGATTCAGGGACTAATACCCATCAGGTTTCCTGGGAGCAGGAGGATAGGTGTCAGGAGTCAGGAGGATAGGTGTCAGGAGTCAAACTACATTCCATAAAATATCATCCACAACATCCAGGACAGAAGGAATGGCCAAAGGTCCGTGCTTTGGAAGATCTACGAATTTCCTGAGTCTCTTTTTAGACTGAGGGTAGTCATGATATTCCCACTGGAAATGCTCCCTTAAAGTATGAAGGGTTTCCCCAAAGGAAAAATCCTCAGGTGGAGAGGCTGAAGGAATGGATTCCTCTGAATCAGAATCCTCATAAGCAAAGGGGGTTGCATATCTTCATATTCAGATGCATCAGAGTCTTCAGACTCCTGTTCAGATAAAACTACCAGGGACAAGTCTATTTTTCTTTTGGAAGGGGTAGCCTGACTTCCCCTAATAAGCATAACAAGGTCTTCTGCCATTTTAAGCATTTGAGACTGAGGCAAGGAAGCAGGTGCCTGACCTTGGGTCGTCGGTTTTTTGGGTGTGGTTCGTACCCTGGGCCTTAGAAACTCGGTAGCTATAGAAAGAACTGAAGACGAGAAAGAAGTAGTCGGTCTGTGTCAAGTATCGGAAGTGCGAAGTACTTCCTCGGAAGCTGGTGCCTGCTCAGCGGCTCCAGACCCATCCAAGGTAAAGACATCAGCAGGGTCCTTAGTCGAAGAAGAGTCTCACGGCATACCGGACTCCAAAAGGGTCTTGGTAGCTGCCTGCGAATCCACAGAAGCGGGCATCAGGGGCTGCGCGAAAGCACCTCACTGAGGACCGGAGAACTGACAACTAGCTTAGCGGAAGCGTCGTTGGCAGTTTTGGACCTGTGCAGTCTGTCGCTGTCTTTATCCTTACGTTTTTTCGTAAGATTGGTAGTCAGATGCCTTACTGAAGCCATATCTAATTCACGGATTGAGAGCGAAAATATCTAGCTACAATAAGGAGAGACCTAGGGGACCCAAGTCGACAGCGACCTCTCATTTGACACCCACGTTGCCAAAGTGGTTAGAAAAACATTCAACCTTGCACACCTTATCATGAAGGGATTCACATCCAGATCCAAGGATGTCATTGTACCCCTATACTCCTCCAGCATCAGACCCATGATTGAGTACAATGCCCCATTTGGTATGTACCTCACCCGGCATTTGCAACAGCTGGAGAGACCACAAAAGTACCTCACCAAGAGGATCAAGGGTCTCCAACATACGTCTTATTCTGCCAGACTAAAGAAACTCCAGCTCTATTCAGTAGCATACCGCCTGCTCAGAGGTGATCTCTGCCTGACGTACAAGGCCATGTCCAATCAGGAACTGATGGACATGCTCCACCTCAAAAAATCCAAATCCATCAGAACCACGAGAGCCAAGGACTTAAACCTCGGCACAAGTATAAATAGGACATGCTGGAGGGATAGATTCATAACCCAGAGGCTTCCCATGCTCTGGAACAAGATCCCAGTTCATGTTAGGCAGAGCCCCTCACTGACTCTCTTCAAGAGCAATCTTGATGAGTGGATGGGAGATCGTAAGTTTACCCCAGGGGTCACATCTGTGTCACTACTAGACAGGGGCATAGTAAACTAATTCTATTATATAAGGGGACCTTCACTGTGTCACTACTAGTCAGAGGCACAGTATTCTAAATCTATTCTGTGCATTTTTTTGTACCAATTCATGGGGTGGCGAAAGCCACATCACTATGGCTAGGCTTACAAATGCCCCAGGGCAGATAGCCTAGTACTAAACTATGAAACTATGATGTATAGTTCTGGCGTTGAACAAAGCACAAAAGTGAGGGGGACATTGTGGTCTGGGCCTAAACAGGTAACGCAGTAAGAATGGAAGTCTCTGTGTGGTATTTGCTTTCCACAGGTGAGACAACTGTTTTTGGTTAGAGAGAGAAAAAAAGATCCCAAACAGGGTACTTAAATTTAGAAGACCAACTTCAATTCGGAAATGAAAACTCAGGTAGCGGCCGATCCGTACTCGGGCAATGCTTCTGCTTCGGGCTCCTCGGCAAGAAAGACTGATGTAATAGCATCAGCTGCCTGTTGTTTTTATACCACTGACAACCTGACCTCAGTCCTGGAGCGACAGGAACCGACCCAGAAATACTAAGCCTCTGGTATTCGGGCTGACTCAAGGCTACCCCTGGCAGGATAAAGTACAGTTGTGTACAATTACCATAAATGTAGATGTTTGAGTGCATTCACTGTTGCAGTCATTACATTTGGGTTATCTGCTTGCAGGTAGCCCTCAGTCAGCCTGATTAACAAAGTCTTGGGTCCTGTGTCGGTTGCTGTCCCTTCTTCCATGATGTCAGGTCGTCAGGGGGTATAAAACATGCAGCCGACGCTATTACATCAGTTTTTCTTGCCCCAGATGTCAAGTGCCCCCCTAATGGGGAGCAATTAAATATAAAAGTACAATGATATACCTCCAACAAAAAAGCAAATACACCAAAAAGGCTTTTAAGCATAGTAAAGGAAAGTAGAGGTATAGCCAAAAGAAGTTAGGGGGCTAGAGGGAGGGTAACCAGGACTGCAACAGTGAATACACTCAAACATCTACATTTATGGTAAGTGTACACAACTGTACTATGTTCTTCGTGTTTCACTGTTGCAGTCATTACATTTGGGTAGATTCCCAAAGCTATTGTTGGGAGGAAGAATTTAGATAGCATTAGGACCAGCTATAAGGCCCTGCAAGACTGTAGTGGCAAAGCCAGCTCTGGATTTGGAGAAAACTGGCAAATGATAATGCTTGGTGAAAGTATGCACAGAACTCCAGGTAGCAGCTTCTAGGGTGTCCCTGGTAGGGACGCCTCTGAGAAAGGCTGTAGAGGTAGATGCAGCCCTGGTGGAGTGAGGTCTGATCCCCTGGGGGGATAGGTTTTCCATGGTGCTTGTAGCAGAAATTAATGCAATGGTCTATCCATTTAGAAATGGTTTGCTTTGAAATAGCCTTCCCCTCTGCCCCTGCAGCAAATGCCACCAGCAGTTTAGATTTCCTTTGAGGTTTACTCCTGTCCAAGTAGAATCCAAGTTGTCTGTGCATATCTAAGGAATGCAGTATCTGTTCCCCTTTGTTCTGTGGATTGGGAAAAAAGATTGGCAAATGAATAGACTGATTAGGAGCCACACTGGATACCACCTACCTTGGGTATGAAGGATGGATTGGTTCTAAGGGACACCCTGTCCGCATGAAAAATGATGAAAGGCTCCAAAGGGCCTGTAATTCATATACCCTTCTAGCTGAAGTGACTGCTAAAAGGAAAGCTGTTTTCCAAGAAAGAAATTTTAAGTGTGCAGTAGCAGCTGGCTCGAAAGGAGGTAGAGTGAGTTTCTCCAAAGCAAAGTTAAGGTCCCAGGCTGGGGTTGGAGCTCTCCTGGGTGGTTTCAAATTTTTGGCCCCTCTGAGGAACTGCTTGAGCAGTGGATGAGAGAAGAGGGGTGGTTCTGTGCTATAATGAGCTGAAATGGCTGAGCCGTGGATTTTAACGGAAGAAAAAGACAGGCCCTTGCGAAGCATCTCCGTTAAGTATTGTAAACTCCGAGGTAAATTGGGTGCTGTTGTGCTCATCCCTTGAGATTGGTTCCAGGCACAGAATCCTCCATTTTTCAGCATAAGATTTTCTCATAATAGGCGTCCTTGCCTCTAAAATGATATCCATCACAGGTTTACTGAGGGATGGTAGAGGAGAGATTATGTAATTAGCCAGGCTGCAAGTTTCAGTGTTAGAAGCTGAAGGTGCAGAATCTGGTTCTCCTGCTGAGACAACAGGGAAGCAGTCCGAGGCAGGTGCCATGGGGATAACCGTGACGCACTGCGCAGGAGGGGGTACCAGTGTTGGCGTGACCAGTCTGGAGCAATCAAAATCATCCTTGGTTTGTCCTGTTGGAGTTTTAGTAGTACTTTGGAAAGCAGAGGCAGAGGGGGGAAGGCATAGACGGATAGGTTTTTCCAGCTGAAGGACATCCACTTTCCAGGCTTGCTTGTGGGAGTCCTTGGGCAGACTTTGTCCAATTGGTAGCTCTGGGGAGAGGCAAACAGGTCTACATCTGGGCTCCCCCATTTGCTTGTCAACATGTTGAAAATCCTTGGTTCCAGTTTCCACGCGTGTGGGTCCATGAGGTTTCTGCTTCGTCCACCTGCCAGTGTATTTAATTTTCCTGGCAGGAATTGATTTTATAGGTGCACTTGGTAGCTCAAGGCTGTGTTTCACAATGCCATGGCTAGTTTGCAGAGGGGGTAAGAATGTGTACCCCCCTGCTTGTTTATGTACCACATAACAGTGGTGGTGTCAGTCTTTACCATAAGTTGTCCTGGAAGAATGTGGTCCTTGAAGACTGTCAGAGCATTATGTACAGCTAACATTTCTTTTTGATTGATATGCGGGTGCATTTGACTTGGGTTCCACTTGCCCTGAATGCACTTCCCTGCCAGGTGAGCCCCCCTTGCATAGTCTGATGCATCTGTTAGGGTTTGGGCAGCAGGGGGTGGTGTGAAAGGTAGTCCCTTGTTTTGGTGGCAGGCCTCTGCCCACAAAAGGAATTCTAGGCATAGGCAAGGTATGATAGGAATCATTGCTTCCAGATCCTGAGAATGTTGACACCATAGGCTTTTTAGATACCACTGCAGTCTTGCATATGGAATTAGAAGAATGCAGGAGGCCATGAACCCCAAGGCTTGCAGTATTTGTCTTGCAGATAGCAGAGTTTGTGTGGCCACTTTTTTGAAGTAGGCTGTCAAATGAATTTCTCTGGCATGAGGTAAACCATCTGGGAAGTTGTATTCAAGCTTGCTCCCAGGAATACAATTTGTTGACATAATTTCTTTTCATTTATGGTGTACCCCAGACAAGTTAGAACCCTTTGTACAAAGGCAAGATGATTCAAAAGTATGTCCTGGCTTTCTGCCTGAATTAGACAATCGTCCAGGTATGGGTATATTTGAATATTTCTTTGCCTGCAAAATGCAATAACTGGAGCTAGGCACTTTGAGAATACCCTGGGTGCAGTAGATAAGCAAAAGGGCAGTACAGAGAACTGATAGTGCGTGTAGCCTGTTTTGAAGTGTAGGTATCTTCTGCAAGATTCCCCGATTGGGATGTGCAGGTATACTTCTTTTAAATCTAGTGTTGCCAACCAGGCATCTTTGCCTAGCATAGGAAATAATTGGTAAAGAGTCAGAATCTTGAATTTTGGAATTTCCAAAAAGGTGTTTAGAGTAGACAGGTCCAGGATAGGATGGCATGAATTGTATTTTCTGGGTACCAGGAAAAGTCTCTAGTAGAAACCTTGTCCCTTTTCCTCTTCCGGTACCAGTTGAATAGCCCCCATGCTTAAGAGAGAGAGTACTTGTTTTTGGGCCTCTGCCCACTGATTTGGGGGTAGGTCCAGCCACCCGCTTGGTGTAGGCAACGTGTGTAAGTGAAATCAGTATCCCTGGGACACTATATTTAAAACCCATTTGTCCTGGGTAATGAGTTCCCAGTTCTTTGCATGACGAGCAATCTTTCCCTCCAAAGGGGCAGTCAGTTAATAAGTGCTTGGAAATTTTAAACAGAAGTCATTGAGACAGTTTACCATAGGGGGGAGTCTTATTACTCCCAGATTTGGAAGTGGAGGCCCCCCACTGCTTAGTCCAGTCTCCCCCCGGGACTGAAACCTGGGGCTTTTGCTGTGTCTGGGCTTGGCTTGAAAAAACCTGGAAGGGGCTGGAAAGGACCAATTCTTAGAGGGCCAGTGCCTACTAATTCTAGGAGGCTGAACTTGTAAGAAATCTTTAACAGTTTGCGTAGATTTAGCTTTATCTTCCATCTTTTTAAGAACTTCTTCAGCCTTGTTGCCAAACAGGTGGTCCTGATTTAAGGGAGCATCCAACAATTTAGCTTTAACATCATCAGGCAAGGATTGCACCTTTAGCCAAGCATGCCTTCTGAGCACAGACCCAATAACAGCAGCCCTGCAAGAGGCCTCTAATGAATCAAAACCACATTGCAAAGTATGTTTTCCAACTTGTTCAGCAGAATGCATTAAATCCTGTAAGTCTTTATTTTCCACACAGTCAGGAGTCAACATAATTTTCTGTTTAAGTAATCCGATAACATGTTGCTGATACTATGAAACTGGCAGTTTAAAGCCCTAACGGCCAAGGTTGCAAAAGTGTAAACCTTCTTACCCCATCTATCCAGCACCCTGGAGTGTCTATCAGAAGGGGTAGGATTTTTAGCAGTAGAAGCCTTAACGCCCTTGGGCCCCTGTGAAATAGTCTCTGGATCTGCAACAGGATTTTTAAAAAGGAACATGTGTGACTCAGGGACCCTGTAGTATTTGTCAGGTTTTCTGGGAGCAGGAAGCAAGGAATCAGGGGCCAAACTAGATTCTGAAAAAGCATCATGAACAATGTCTAGTACAGGAGGAATAGCTTAAGGCCTATGCTGAGGTAGGAGTAAGAAATCCCCAAGCCTCTTTTTGAATCAGAAAAATCCTGGCTTTCCCAGTGGAAGTGCTCCCTTAGAGTATGCAAGGTTTCCCCAAAAGGAAAATCCTCTGGAGGGGAAGCAGAGGGAATGGAGTCCTCTGCATCAGAATTCTCATAAGTAGATAAGGGCAAATCCAGATCAGAAGAATCAGAAAAAATAGAATCCTGGTCAGAAGATTCATAAACAACTTCAGTTCTAGGCCTCTTAGAAAGGGGGGGGGGGTTGGGCTACCCCTGATTAGAATTATTAAATCTTCAGCCATTCTTATCATTTGTTTTTTTTAGGCATAGAGTCCTGAGCATGTGGCCTGGGCGTCATTTTTTTAGGCATGGTTCGAGATTTAGGCCTAAGTGAAGAAGGAAGCATCGGTTTAATATGCAAGTCCGTAGGCCTGAATACACCCTCAGAAGCCGGTGCGTGCACAGCAGCTCCAGACCCATCCAAGCTACAGACATTCATGGGTTCCATAGCTGAAGCATCTCGCAAATACCGGACTCCGAATGGGTCGCAGTAGAGGCCTGCGAATCAGAAGTAGCGGCTATCAGGGGCTGCAAAAGCGCCTCACTGAGTACTGGCGACTGGCTTAGGATAAGTGTCGGCGGCAGTTTTGGACCTCGGCGGCCTGTCTCTGTCTATCTTTGCGTTTTTTTTCAGAATCCCGGTAGTCGGATGGCTAACGGACTACATTTCTGGATAATTCGACAGAGAACCGAAATATTTATAGGCGAAAATATACTGACAACTGCGCTGATTAAATAAAGCACAAAACTGACAGCAAGGTACGTCGTGGTCAGGGCCAGGTACGTCGTGGTCAGGGCCCAGGCAAGGAATACAGTACGAATGAAAATCTTTATGAGGTTTGCTTTTCACAAGTAATGCAATTATTAACTTTTACTGACATCGGTAAGGAGCAAGAAAAAGTTTCCCCAACGGGGTACTTAGCTTTAGTTGAAGACTTCGGTTCTTAAACTCGAAAATGAAAATTCCAGGAGTCTGCCGACCGGCACTTGAACTGCTTCTGCTTTGGGTAAGAAAGACTGATGTAATGGAGTCGGCTGCATGCTTTATACCCCTGATGACCTGACGTCATGGAAGAAGGGACAGCAACTAACGTAGGATCCAAGACTTTGTTAATCAGGCCGATTGAGGGCTACCTGCAAGCAGATAACCCAAATGTAATGACTGCAACAGTGAAACATGAACATCCCAAATGTGATGACTCGAAGAACATCCTCCATTTCACTCAAAAAGATCCACATTACATGCTCATTGTACACTATAATAGATCCTATAAGTTCTAAACCCAATGGTCAAACAAACTAATTCCTAATGATAAAGGCTTCCTGGGATTACATTGTTGGAGTATTTAAAAATTCTGACATCCTTGGGCTGACTAAGCTATCATGTGGGTGGTAGGTCATCTGTTTGACCTTAAGAAATGAGGTTTTGCAGGAAAGCAGTAGTAAACCTGCTTTAGCCCTGGAGATATTGTCTAAGTTATAGTGTTTTGCAAGGATGTGCACAGAGTTCCACATTGCTATCTGTAGGATAATCTGGGTAGGGACTACTTTAATGAATGCAGTGGCATTTGCCCCATCCGTGGTGGAGTGAGCCGTAATATGCCCAGGTAGATCTTTTCCATGGCATAAGCAACAGAACTTAATGCAGCTTGCTATCCATTTTGAAATGGTTTGTTTGGAGATAGGCTTGCCCTATTTACTCTCAGCGAAAGCCATAAGTAATTGCTCTGCTCTTTTAAGGGTTTTTGTGCTGCCTAGATAGTACCTGATCTGTCTTGCACATCCAAAGAATGAAGAACTTGCTCTGCTCTGTTCTGTAGATTTGGGTAGAAGACTGGTAGGTGGACAGCCTGGTTTGTCAAGTTCTGACATCACCTTAGGCATAAAAGATGGGTTTGTCCTAAGGGTTACCCTATCCCTGTGAAAGACAATAAAAGATTATTTGCACATAAGGGCTTGCAGCTTTAAAATCCTGCTAACTGATGAGATAGTTAAACGAAAGCTTGTCTTCCAGGTGAGCATCTTTAGAAAGGCAGTGACAGCAGGGGCCAAAGTTGATTTCTTTAACACATTCTTTAGATCCAAGGAAGGAATATGGTTCCTTCTGGGTGGTCTCAAGTGAATTACCTCTTTTAGGAAAGGCTTCATGTGGGGCTGCGATGAGACAGGTGGAGTCATGTGTATGCAAGCTGATATGGCAGATGCATGTACTTTAATGCTGGAGTAGGAAAGTCCCCGCCTAAAGAGGCATGACAAGTACTGCAAGACTAAGCTGATGTCTGCCTAAGAAGGTCTGGTGTTCTTGCGGTGACATCCTGTGGAAAATATTTTCCATTTTGCCAGGTATGATTTCTTGGTGTTGGGTTTCCTTGCCTTCCTTACAACAGAAAGCAAGTCCTTGGAATAGGAGGCATTCTTTGGTCTCAAAACTCAATTCTCCCGGCTGTTAACCTGAGTGTGGCTAGGTGAAAATGGAAAACAGATCCTTTGGCTTGGTTGAGGGATCTATTTCCTGCGGTAGAGTGTGGAACCTCCCCTCAATGAGGGACAAGAGGAGGGAGAAGTGGTGTTGCCTTGGCCAGAAGGGAGTCACTATGATCATGCTGGATCTCTCTGCCCTGATTTTTATCAGTGCCCTGGATAACAGAAGCAAAGGTGGGAATGCAATACAGGAACCAGTTTGTCGATGTGAAAGGGAAAGCATCTATTTTCCAAGTCCCATGTCTGTTGAGTTCTGTACTTGTTTGTTCTGGTGAGAGCTTAAAAGGTCTAATGATATGAACTCCCCCCCTCCTCCACCACTGCAGAGTTAGATTCAGGAAGACCTCTACCTTCAGCATCAATTTGTTGGGGTCTAGAAGACCCCCTATGTAGAGGATCCACCAGAGTACTGTTTTAACCTAGAACAGAAGTTATGAGACATAGCCCTATGTCTTGAGCAAGAATCAAATCTTCCTCGAAAGGCTGCACAAAGGGTAGGACAATGTTCCCCTTTTGCTTATGTACCGCATCACTGTTGTGTTGTCTGTCCAGATCTGCAGGGTCTCTCGGCTTAACTTCTGCTGAAAACCCTTTACGGCCAGGTACACTGCTAGCAGCTCCTTCTGACTTATATGCAATTTTCTCTGCTGAGGTGTCCAGATACCCTACACTTTCAGGGCACATAAGTGGGCACCTATCTGTGGTGATGGTCTTGTTTGCTTCTGGTAAAGAGAAAATTTTCCCTGGGTTTTGCTGTATGGTGTTCTTTCACCATAGAAGCTCCTTCAGGAATAGTGGGATTGAGAATGCTGGTCCCAAGCATATTTTAGGAGCCACTAACGATTTCTCATGTGTAACTTTGCAAGTGGGATAATGCGAATGCAAAAGGGGGGGGTGGAACAGAGGGTGTCAGCATCTGAATTTGGTTAAGCTTGTGGTGCAGATACCCAGACTAGAATGACAACTCCCCATTTTCTGAGTTTCAGGAAATCTGCATGTTCCTGAAAGGCCACCTCCCTGCTTCTTTTGGATGGGAAGGCTTCAATAGCAGAAGTATGGGAGGGCTCACTGGATTTCATGAAAGCAAAGAAGAAATGAAAGAAGTGATTTGCTTCAGATTGGGTGTCCATTTAAAAAGGTTGACCGGAGGTTGCTGTAATCCAATGTTACTTTTAATATTTCTGTAGTAGAGGTGGACCGGGAGTCTCCCTAGAGACCCTGGACATGGACATCAGAAGCCGAGGCCTGATGAGTGACCTCAGACCCAACCAACGCATGTGCTGTATAACAGTTATATGTAGGCTAGAGTCCATGGCAGCCTCCTGATGGGTTGAGACAGAGAGTTTGGGCCTAGGAGTCACCGGACCAGGGGGCGGCAAAGGAAACTCACCTGGGTTTCTGGTTTCTTTGAAACTTTAGTGTCCTTGGTCTTTTTGTCTTTCTATTTCTTTGGAATGGCACTAGCTGATGGTGGAGTTTGCCAAGTTCCTGCAGTAGCAGTTGATTGTGATGCCACCAGGCTGAACAGGCAGCCAATACCTACATTTTAGGGTTTCATACAGAATTTTTCAAAATCAGGACAATAAGACGTTATGCAGAGGCCCCACACAACAGACAAAACAAGTGAAAATCTTTATGCAGAATTTGCTTCCCACACTTCAAGCAATTGTTGACTTTCCTGAATATTAAATTAACTGAAACATTTCCCCACTGGGGTACATATCTGACTGGAAGCGTAGGTTTCTGTAATAAGCCGACTGACAGGCTGCAGGCATTCTGAACATACATGAAGTGCATCAGTCTAAATGGCTAGAAAGAACAGAAAATGCTGCCAATGGATGGCCTTCCTAAATTCTGACATCGACTTCAGACATCCGTTGGCTAGGGATGATACAAAAAATTCGTAAATTGGGCCAGTCACAGGCTTTTGCATGACAGGAAGACCCAATAATCAGTACTACAACACTGACTATGAAGAACATCTGAAATATTTTCTACATTCCGAGTGATATCTCAGGGAAGCCCGAAAGTGGACTGAAGTGCCACAGTGGAGTACTAAAAGATGTTCTTTCATATATCACTGTATTCCTGGCCCATCCAGTAAATGGCAATGACAGGAGTGAGGCGTTTGATAAATACCCTTTGGGCAGTAGAGAGGTCAAATGGCAAAGCAGAGGGCTGAAAATGCATGGGAGAAACAGAGAAATGTAAACATTTCCTGAAAAGGGGATGGAAGGGATATGTAGGTAGGCATCTCTGAGGTCCAGAGAGAGCAAAAAGGTTTGGAGTAGAAATGGGAAAGAGTCTGAAGAGACAAAATTCTAAAGCAAGGAATCTTGAGAAAGGTGTTTTGCTGTGAAAAATCAAGAATTGGTCTCTAATTGCCATCCTTTCTGGAAACCAAAAACATTCTGGAATAAAAAAACCCATATACCTGGGCAAGAGGCAGAGCTTGAATGATGCCCCGGACCAAAAGAGAATGGAGCACCTCAGGGAAAAGAGGAAGCTGCTCCCAAGGAAGTTGAGGAATGCTCAAAAAAGGGGGGGATGGGATTTCCAAACCATGAAATGGTCTAATGGACAGAATCCAAGAGTCTGTTGTGATCTGTAATCAATTTGGAAGAGACTGGGAAAGACAGAGGGATAAGGGAACCTGGCTGAGGAAAAGGGAAACAAACTGTCAAACAGAACCTGGATTATCCTGAAAAGCAGCTTTCTGGGAGGTAGGGGTTTGAGTAACCTTAGAGGCACACATCTGGAACCCTTTACCCCTTAGGTGGAGGGTGAGGCTGCCTATGAACAAAAGTGGATTTGGAGGAATAATTCCTCTGAAACTTAGGAATAGGAGAAGCAAAAATGTTTAATTCCTGCAAGACTTTACCCCTATCCTAGAGAAACCTGAAAAGCTCAGCAGCAGCAGCACCAAAAAGACTTTCACTATCCAAAGTAGCATTCAACAGTTTGGCCTTAATCTCATCAGACAAAGACTGAAGACAAAGTCAAGAATAATGCCTCATAACAGAACCAAAGGCAGCAGCAGCCCTGGAGGAGGCATCAGCTACATCACAGTTGTAATTGACAGAGTAATGAGCAACTTGTGCTGAAATTTGCTTCTGTCAAAGGTCTGCTTCAACCATTAATTGTAATAATCTATGCTGTAGCTATTTAGTGTCCACTGGGGAGCTAATACATCAGGACCCGTGACCTACCCCAGTTGGATCAGAGAGCTACTGCCACTCACATCCTCCCTTCCCTTTGACAGTCAACCCATACTTCAAGATTGATGACCAGTGCTGCAAGTGGCTGCTTGCTCCTTGTATCATCATCATCATCATCATCATCATCAGACCAGCCAAGCAATGTTTTCTATTTCAGTGACCCTGGGGAAGACATCTGCAGTCTCAGTAGAAGGAGACAAATGGGGATTATGAAGGTGAATGCCTCAACACAGATGTACAGAAAGCTGGACCTAAGTGGGCACAGCTCCCATGAACATGGACAATGACATTGTATCCAAGCACGACACAAAAGAAGAAAAGGTGCCAAATGAAGAACCTACTTTAAAAATATTCTTGAAATACTAACTACTTTTTTAAACTTAAGAAAACTTCAATGCAGGGTTCTTATGAAATAATTCACCAAGTAAAGACTCTTGCAACAACATCACAAACTGCAATAGGCTACCACAACTAAAAGTATCTTTCAAGTTTTCAGCATGTCATGTCGATGAATGTCTGGCAGACCTGAAAGGATAAAATGTCTAGGTCCTGCAATATAACCAAAGCAAGCACAGGCACTGTTCTAGAAGTGATAACTGCAGGAACTCCAAGTCTTCATTATCTGGTCATTCTATGACAGCAGTCACCTGCTTCATGGGTCATTCAAGTGACACCAATAATGCACCACACAAACACTGAGTGATGACCACGTGGATCTTACCTAAGATACGAGTTTGAACTTCCTTTTGAAAATGAAACATGAAGGTGGTAGAAACTGCTCCTGTACTGGCAAACGTCAAGCCATAAATTACAAAAAAGTGGGAATTTGACAGATACGATATTTAAAAAGCAGATTCATTCCGAACCGCAGTAGTACTGACAACATAAAGAAGTGACAGTGCTCATTGTTAACTGGAGTAACATTTCTAATGGCATTATTATGAACAACATTGTGTGCTCATTGAAAACTCATATGTGTGTGTCACCACATTTTAGATTAGATACATTAATGTAATATACTGATGTTTTTAAACCAGGCTTAAAGCAATGGAATATCAATGCAATGATTTCCTTCGGAAAATAAATGCAATGTGGGGCCTCAGTTAGCAACAACAAATTGCTGGCTTAAGTGCCAGTGGCTACCTGGGAAGTAGGGGGCTCAGCCATCAGCAAACATATTGAGGAAGGAACTCAGACAGATGTGATCATATTTAAAGCAGCCAATAACATTTATTCCACTGAATTACTGTGACTAAAATGTCACATCTTTCTTATTACTTTTTGTTGCCTCAACTTCATCTTTAATGGAACAGTCTGTGAAAGATACCAGGACCCCTGATTACTCACCTGTTTTTCTATAAGGCAGTCATTAAAAAGTCTTCTTTTTGGGTATCCAGAATATTGCATGTTGGCACAGCCAGTGGAAAGGTAGATTATGCTTAGCCTTCTGTAAGTTTTAACAAGTCTCGTTGTTGCTGCTTCCAGCAAGTTTCACTATACAAGAACACACTGAGAAGAGCATTTCAAACAAGATGTTTCACAAAAACTACCAACACTGAATCGTTTAAGAAAACACTAGAATGAAAAAAAAAAATGTGTGAAGCAAAAGTTCTGGCAGAAATGGTGCAGAACTTGGACAGAACAGATTCAAGGACAAGAAAAAAGTAAAGAGTCAGCAGAAGTAATCAAACTTTTATAATGTGTTCAGCATCAGTGAAGGTGAAACCAGTTATACACCAATACAACTACCCTCCGGGGTATATAGTTTATCTGAAGGCAAAGCTTCAGTAACGCGTGAGGCCTCAAATAAAACTGTTACATGCTCAATGAAAAATTGTTTATGGAATCTGCCTGCAAATATGAAAATAACACCGAATATATGCAGGGAGGTTATAAGAACAAACGACACAGTAACTCCAATGGTGTGTTAAAGATAGATGCTGCATTATGTGTAAATGTACCGCTAACAAGCAGGTAGAGGCATCCCAAATACGGGGTCTGCTTGGACTATATATGGGCACTGGACACCTGTCACTGTTCAGAATATAGCATAACTAACCCGTTGAGAAAGAAGTACACAAGTATTTGGCACTGCTCTCTTGAGGAGCAGTGCCCATCCAATTGCAGCAGATATAAGGAAAGGAAGCACAACCAACAAAGCAAGGGAATTTTGAAAATGTCATTCCTCACCATTTTTTTTTCATTACTTAGGCTACTCACAATCTAGGCTCCAAAATGCTACAGAAATGTTAAATAGAATGAAGCATACATAATTATAACAAATGTGAATTTATGCCCATCTACAAATAAACAAAGAATTGCAGAGGGACAGTTAATTCATGATAAAATCATTTTAGCTGTAATGCTTGTTTGACTTGCTGTTCTCCAACTGACTACTGCTGATCTGTCTGTGTTTGATGTTATTCATTTAAGATATGGGTTGCTCCTATTTTTTTTTCATCTTTTTCTTATATTGCATTTTAAGTTTTTTTTTTTTTGTTCTTTTTGGAGTTTTAAGATGTCTTGGCTAGGGTCAGTTAGAAAACAATTCTCTCTCTCAAACTCATGTTATTGCTTTTCATCGCACTCTACTATGAAATATAAATTCTATGTTTTTCTCATTACATTTTTTTCACTCATGCTTTGTAGTGTAACGTTATACTTTGTGATTTGAAATATCTGCAATTGATTTTGAAGATTGTGATTGTGGAGCTTCTCTCTCCAGGCCTCCGCTGAAAATGGGCACTTTCTAGCACAGTTTGACATTTGGACTTTCCTGGTAAATAAATGTCAAACAAATTTTGCAGACAATGAATACCATCCAGCTAACTAGTGTGAGGAGCTAAGAAACAGCATTCCTCATTTAACTACAAATATTTAGTGGCATCTGTATTTAACTTTAGTGCTTGTTTGTCTTGCTGTTCTCTGCCTGACTAGTACTAATCTCGGTCTGTATTTGACTTTTCCCAACCATGTGCCCTGCTGATGCTGTACGTTTAAAACCTGGAAGCTTTTGAGTTGCCTGACCCTACTGCAAATCTGATTTTGGACACTCCTCCCATTCCCATCTCATCAGCTCATTCTACTAAGCACGGCAAGATCAGCTGGGAAGGCCCTGCACCTTAGTCTCTTAAACTTGAATTATCTTCTGTTTTCTCCCTTCCCATTTACTAGAAAAAAAATTGCACTTTATTTGGCTGCTTTTACCGTATTTGTGTTTCTTTCTACTTTAATTAGCTTTGTGCTACATGTTCTTAAAGTGTCCAGCTGAATTTAATTTGCTGCATTTACTGCTGCTTGTTAGTAGCCTGATTAGAACGGTTATTCTAAGCCTCTTAGTTTTGATTTAAGCACTTGGTCTTCAAACTAGTCACCTTACATAAGGAAAGTTGGTGATCTACACTCTTGTGGCAGGAGAGGTAGCCTGCACCATTTTGAGCTGAGAATTGCTGGTTGAAAGTTATTATGTCTGTTACTCTAATAGCACCTTAGTTCTGGTTTATGTGGTTGCGCTCCAGGCCAGTTATTTTAAATTAAGAAGGTTTGTGGTCTACAGTCTTGTAGGAGGAGAGGAAAGCCTCTGCCCTTCTGTGCTGGGAATTTCTGGTAAAGGCTTACTTTACTGTGCCTGTTATTCCAAGTTTATTTGTTCGGATTTAAGCACTTGGGCTCCAAACCAATTATTTCACATTAGGAAGGCTTGTGGTCTTTGTCTAGACAGAATTTTTTTTTTTTTTTTACTACTAAAGCATCTACTTTGTGCATGGCTGAGTATTGCTCATCAAGTTCCTTGTCTTATTGACCTACTCAATATTTAAATGTCCTTCACTTCCCCCTAGTACATCAGTAGCCATGGACATGCACTTCCTGACTCTCCTTTGTGGTCAGTATGTTTGACATGGGTATTTTGAGGCATTGTAGCAACTACATCATGTACACTGACAATACATTTATTCTTAACACAGATAAAGTGTATTTACACCTCTCGCATACTTTAACGTTAAAGGCAAAACTTTCCCATACAACCAAAACTAATCCTATAGGAAGATTTTAGTGACACTTGCACCATGCCTACTGCACAGGGTAAAGACCCTACATGTAAAACTACTTATGCTGAGGCACTTAAAGGCAACCTTCCTAAAACACTAAGACCTCTTACACAGTACAAAGAAATGGCCCTCAGCCATCGTGCACTCTATTAAAACACCACCCACAGCTACACATAGTAACACTATATCCAATGCCTCTACTGCTTAGCCCTTAAGGCAAAGCAGCAAACAGCCAAACTTCCTGGTCACTGGTGAGTCTATTGTGAGGCAAACAGATGTCCTCCTCACCAGATTCAGTAAGGAGAGAGTCACAGTTAGCTGCTTTTCCAGGGCTAGGATCTGTCAATTCACATAGGCACTTGTGTGTGTTGATGACCATGAGACATACAGTACAGTTGTGTACACTTACCATAAATGTAGATGTTAGAGTATATTCACTGTTGCAGTCATTACATTTGGATAACCTGCTGGCAGGTTGCCCTCAGTCGGCCTGATTAACAAAGTCTTGGGTCCTGCGTCGGTTACTGTCCCTTCTTCCATGACATCAGGTCGTCAGGGGTATAAAACATGCAGCCGTCATTACCTCAGCTTTTCTTAACCCAGATGTCAGGTGCCCCCCTGAATGGGGAGCAAAATAAAATTTAAAACACAAAAATATACCTCCAACCAAAAGCAAATGGACTAAAAAGGCTTTTAAGCATAGTAACAGAAAGAAGAGGTATAGTCAGAGAAAAACAGGGGGCTGGAGGGAGGGTAACCAGGACTGCAACAGTGAATACACTCTAACATCTACATTTATGGTAAGTGTACACAACTGTACTATGTTCTTCGTGTTTCACTGTTGCAGTCATTACATTTGGGTAGATTCCCAAAGCTATGTTTGGGAGGATGGATTTACAGCATTAGGACCAGCTATAAGGTCCTGCAAGACAGCAGTGGCAAAGCCAGCTCTGGATTTAGAGAAAATTGGTAAATGATAATGCTTGGTGAAAGTAAGAACTGAACTCCATGTAGCAGCTTCTAGAATATCCCTGGTAGGAACACCTCTGAGAAAGGCTGCAGAAGTAGATGCAGCCCTGGTGGAAAGAGATCTGATCCCCTGGGGATAGGTTTTCCATGGTGCTTATAGCAGAAATTAATGCAATAGCTTATACATTTAGAAATGGTTTGTTTTGAAATAGCATGAATGCTATCAGCAATTCAGAATTTCTTCAAGGTTTAGTCCTATCCAAGTAGAATCTAAGTTGTCTGTGCACATCCAATGAATGCAGATTCCATTCCCCTTTGTTCTGTGGACTGGGAAAGAAAGTTGGCAAATGAATGGACTGATTAAGAGCCACACTAGATACCACCTTGGACATGAAGGATGGATTGGTCCTGAGTGACACCCTGTCCGCATGAAAGTTGATGAAAGGCTCCACTGCCATAAGGGCCTGTAACTCAGATATCCTGCTAGCTGAAGTGATTGCCAGAAGGAAGACTGTTTTCCAAGAAATAAATTTTAAGTCTGCAGTAGCAGATGGCTCGAAAGGAGGTATAGTGAGTTTCTCCAATACAAAGTTAAGGTCCCAGGCAGGGGTTGGAGCTCTCCTGGGTGGTCTCAAGTTTTTGGCCCCTCTGAGATACTGCTTGAGCAGAGGATGAGACAAGAGGTAAGGTTCTGTGTTACAATGAGCTGAAATGGCTGAGGCGTGGATTTTAATGGAGGAAAAAGACAGGCCCTTGTGAAGCATCTCAGTTAAGTATTGTAAAATCTGAGGTAAACTGGGTGCTGCTGTGCTCATTCCTTCAGATTGATTCCAAGCACAGAATCTTTTCCATTTGTCAGCATAAGATTTTCTAGTACTAGGTTTTCTCGCCTCCAAGATGACATCCATCACAGATTTGCTGAGGGATGCTACGGGAGAATTTAAGTCATTAGCCAGGCTGCAAGGTTCAATGTTGGAAGCGGATGGTGGAATCTGGTTCTCCTGCTGAGATAGTAAGGAAGGTGTCTGAGGCAGGTGCCATGGAGATATTTGTGACACTGCGCAGGAGCGGGTACCAGTGTTGGCGTGGCTAGTCTGGAGCAATCAAAATTATTCTTGGTTTGTCCTGACTTAACAGAACTTTGCAGAGTAGAGGCAGAGGGGGAAAGGCATAGACTGATTCCAGCTGAAGGACAGAGCATCCACTTTCCAGGCTGTTTTGTGGGGAGTCCTTGTGCAAAATTTGTCCAACTGATAGTTCCGGGGGGAGGCAAATAGATCTATGTCTGGGCTCCACCATTTGCTTGTCAACATGTTGAAAATCCATGGTTCCAGTCTCCACTCGTGTGGGTCCATGAGATTTCTGCTTAGTCCGTCTGCCAGTGTATTTAATTTTCCTGGCAGGAATTAAGCTTGCAGGTGCACTTGGTAGCTCAAGGCAGTGTTCCACAATGCCATGGCTAGTTTGCAGAGGGGGTAGGAATGTGTACCCCTCCTGCTTGTTTATGTACCACATAAACGTAGTGTTGTCCATCTTTACTATTAGTTGTCCTGGAAGAATGTAGTCCTTGAAGGCTGTCAGAGCATTCTGTACAGCTAACATTTCTTTTTGATTGATATGTAGGTGCATTTGATTTGGGTTCCATTTTCCCTGAATGCACTTCCCTGCCAGGTGAACCCCCCCATGCATAGTCCGATGCATCTGTAGTTAGGGTTTGGGTTGCAGGGGGCAGCTTGAATGGCAGTCCCTTGTTTTGGTGGCAGGCCTCTGCCCACCATAGGAACTCCAGGCGTAGGCAAGGTATGATGGGAATCATTGTTTCCAGGCTGTGACAACGTTGACTCCATAGACTTTTTAAGTACCACTGAAGTTTCCCCATATGCAGTCTTGCATATGGAATTAGAAGAATGCAGGAGGCCATGAACCCAAAGGCTTGCAGTATTTGTCTTGCAGATAACAGGGTTTTTGTGGCCACTTGTTTGAAGTTACCAAATGAATTTGCTTTTCTGGAGTGAGGAAAGCCATTCGGGCAGTTGTATTCAAGCTTGCACCCAGGAATGTAAATCTGTTGAGAGGGTACCAGTTGTGATTTCTTTTCGTTTATGGTGTACCCTAGACAGGTTAGAACCCTTTTTACAAACGCCAGATGATTTAGAAGTATGGCCTGGTTTTCTGCCTGAATTAGACAATCATCCAGGTATGGCTATATTTGAATATTTATTTGCCTGCAAAATGCAAGTACTGGAGCCAGGCACATTGTGAATACCCTGGGCGCAGTAGACAAGCCAAAAGGCAGTGCAGAGAACTGATAATGCAAGTAGCCTGCTTTGAAGCGTAGGTATCTTCTGCAAGATTCCTCGATTGGGACATGCAGGTAAGCTTTTAAATCTAGAGTTGCCAGCCAGGCATCTTTGCCTAGCATAGGAAGTAACTGGTGAGTCAGCATCTTGAATTTTGGAATGTCCAGAAAGGTGTTTAGAGTAGACAGGTCCAGAATTGGACGCCATGATTTGTCTTTTCTGCGTATCAGGAAAAGCCCGAAATGGAAACCTTGTCCCTTTTCCTCTTCTAGTACCGGCTGAATAGCCCCCATGTTTAGGAGGGAAAGTACTTGTTTCTGAGCCTCTGCCCACTGATTTGGGGGCAGGTCTGGCCACCCGTTTGGTGTTGGCAACGTGTGGAAATAAAATCTGTATCCCTGGGACACTATATTTAAAACCCATTTGTCCTGGGTTACGAGTTCCCAATTTTTTGCATGAAAAGCAATTTTTCCCCCCAAAGGGGAGGCTAAAAGGTAAGTGTTTGGTAATTTTAAAGGAAAGTAATTGAGACTGTTTACCATAGGGGGGGATGTCTTGTTATTTCCAGATTTGGAAGTGGAGCGCCCCCCCCCCATTGTTTAGTTCTGAGAGTCCCCTGGGACTGAAACCTGGTGCTTTTGGTGTGCCTGGATTTGGCTGGAGAGGACCAATTCTTAGTAGGCCAGTGCCTACTAAATCTTGGAAGGTTGCACTTGTAAGAAATCTTTTACAGTTTGCATAGATTTAGCTTTATCTTCCATCTTTTTTTAAAACTTCTTCAGCCTTATTGCCAAACAGATGGTCCTGATTTAAAGGAGTATCCAATAATTTTGCTTTAACATGATCAGGCAGAGATTGCTCCTTAAGCCAAGCATGCCTTCTAAGCACAGACCCAGTAAAGTACAGTTTTGTACCTACCATAAATGTAGATGTTCGAGTGCTCATACAGCTGCAGTCATAACAGATGGGTTATCCTGCCGTCAGGCGGGTCCTCGGTCGGCCGAATTCCAAAGTCTAGGTCCAGCGTCGGTTGTCGTCGCTTCTTCCCTGACATCAGTGCGACAGGGGTATAAAAGAGGCAGCCGACGCCATTTTCTTCAGTTTTTCTTGCCCCAGATGTCAGATGCCCCCAGAAGGAAGGCAAACATAATGTTATGCAAAGATGCAATGTTGATAAATCAAAAACAGTAGTTGCAAGCAAATACACCATAAAAGAATACCCCAAAAAGGTTATATGAAAAGGTGCTTGTCATAAGGCCTGTCCTAAGAGGGGATGGAGGGAGGGAAACCTGGACTGCAGCTGTATGAGCACTCTAACATCTACATTTATGGTAGGTACAAAACTGTACTATGTTCATCGTGCATATAGCTGCAGTCATAACAGATGGGTAGAATCCCAAAGCTAAGTAAGGGTGGTAGGCACTAAGTGGAACTAGGAGGGGCTAGGATGCCCTGCAGGACTGCTGTGGCAAAGCCCACTCTAGATTTTGAGTATAGTGGGAAGTGATAGTGCTTGGAGAAAGTGTGCACTGAACTCCAGGTGGCGGCTTCCAAAATGTCCTTGGTAGGGACCCCCATGAGGAAGGCTGCAGAGGTAGCTGTGGCTCTGGTGGAGTGGGATCTGATGCATGCAGGCACAGTTTTTCCATGAAATGAGTAACAAAAGCGTATGCAGTGGGCTATCGATTTTGAAATTCTCTGTTTGGAAATAGCCTTTCCTTGAGCACCTGCAGCATAGGACACAGAGTTGCTCAGATTTCCTGAATGGCTTTGTCCTGTCCAAATAGTAACGAAGTTGTCTGTGAATGTCCAAGGAATGCAGTAGTCTTTCCCCTTTGTTTTGTGGATTAGGGTAAAAGGTAGGTAAGTGGATAGTCTGATTCAAAGCTACACTGGTTACTACCTTTGGCATAAAGGTAGGGTTGGTTCGTAAGGAAACTCTGTCCTGATGGAAAATGATGAATGATTGCACAGCCATGAGGGCCTGTAGCTCCGAAACCCTGCGTGCTGAGGTGATAGCCAGAAGAAAGGCTGTTTTCCATGACAAGTATTGTAGCTCTGTTGAAGCTGGCTCGAAGGGAGGAAGGGTCAGCTTTTCCAATACGAAGTTGAGGTCCCAAGCAGGGACTGGTGGTTTCCTTGGGGGATTTATATTCTTTGCCCCTCTGAGGAACTGCCTTAAGAGAGGATGAGAGAATAAAGGAGGATCTGTGTTGTATTGTGCAGAAATGGCTGAAGCGTGGATCTTGATGGAGGAGAAGGAAAGTCCATTGTTTAACATCTCAGCTAGGTGCTGTAAAATTTGAGGTATATTTATTACCCAAGGATTCTGTCCCTTTTCTTGATTCCAGGCACAAAATCGTTTCCATTTGGCGGAGTAGGCTTTTCTAGTAGAAGGTCTTCTGGCCTCCAAGATGACATCCTGCACCTCCTTGGAGAGGAGAGTCTGTTGGGAAATCAAGGAATTCTCCATGCAGCTAGATTTAGGGTTTTGAGATGGCTGTGAAGGGTTTTGTAGTTGTGCTGGGACAACAGAAGAGGGACTAGAGGTAGGATCCATGGTGGGGAATGTGTCAGGCTCTTCAGGAGCGGATATCAGTGTTGTCTTGGCCAGTCTGGAGCAATGAGAATCATTTTCGGCCTCTCTGCTCTGGCTTTTAATAGAACTTTGGGCAGCAGAGGAAGAGGCGGGAAGGCATAGACTGTCAATGTTGCCCAATTGATGGAAAGTGCGTCCACTTTCCAGGCCTGTGGATGATAGGTCCTTGAACAAAATTTTTTTCAACTTGCAATTTCTGTGGGTAGCAAAGAGATCTATGTCTGGCTGTCCCCATGCCAGAGTTATCTTTGTGAAAACTTGAGGATGTAACTTCCATTCGTGTGGATCTGTCATATTTCTACTTAGGTTGTCTGCCAGTGTGTTTTCCTTCCCTGGCAGGAATTGTGCCTGTAGTTGAATTTGTAATTCCAGTGCTGTGTTCCATAGGGTCATGGCTTGCCTGCACAGGGGGTATGAATGAGTTCCCCCCTGTTTGTTTATGTACTACATCACTGTGGTGTTGTCTGTCCTTATCAATAGCTGGCCTGGATGCAGTAGGTCTTTGAAGGTCATAATAGCATTTTGCACGGCTAGCATTTCCTTTTGGTTGATGTGAAGGTGCTTCTCTTTTCGGGTCCATTTTCCCTGAATGCACTGATCTGTCATGTGTGCTCCCCAGGCGTAGTCTGAGGAGTCTGTTGTGATGATTTGAGTTGCTTGAGGTATACAGACAGGAAGACCTGTGTTTCTTTGGCAAGCTTGAGCCCATCACAAAAATTCCTTTTGAAGGCATGGAATGAGTGGTATAATTGCTTCCAAGCTGTGGCTGTGTTGAGACCATAAGTTTTTTAGGTACCATTGAAGTTTCCTCATATGCAGCTTTGCACATGGGATTAGTAGGATGCAAGATGCCATGAATCCCAGAGCCTGCAGGACTTTCCTTGCAGTTAGCCTGGTGAAAGTTGCCATTTTTCTGAAGTATTGAGACAGTTGCCCTTGTCTGGCGTGAGGTAGGTCCATCTGGGTGGTTGTATTCAAGCTGGCACCCAGGAAGATTATTTGTTGAGAGGGTATTAGTTTTGATTTCTTTTTGTTGACTGTGTATCCCAGGAAGTTCAACAGTTTTATTGCAAACGCCAGGTGCTGCAGTAGTATGTCCTTGCTGTCCACTTGGATCAGGCAGTCGTCCAGATATGGGTAGATTTGTATCCCTTGTAGTCTGCAGAAGGTGATTACTGATGCCAGGCATTTCGTAAACACTCTGGGCGCAGTAGATAAGCCAAAGGGCAATGCAGAGAGAATTGGTAATGGGTTGAACCTGCAAGAAATCTGAGGTATCTTCTGCAATCTTGTCTGATAGGGACATGCAGGTATGCCTCCTTGAGGTCCAATGTTACCAGCCAAGACTCCTTGCCCAGCATGGGAAGAAGCTGCTGAAATGTGAGCATCTTGAATTTTGGCACCTGAAGATATGTGTTTAGGATGGATAGGTCTAAGATAGGTCTCCAATCTTTGTCTTTCCTTGGTACCAGGAATAGTCTGGAATAAAACCCTTGACCTTGTTCTTTTGCAGGTACCTCTTGAATTGCTTTCATGTCCATGAGAGCTGAAATTTGTTTTTGTGCCTCTGCCCTTTGATTTTGTGGCAGGTTTGGCATGCCTCTCATTTTTGGAAGGGTGTGAAAGTGGAATCTGTAGCCTCTGTCTATAATGTCCAGAATCCATTTGTCTTTTGTAACAATATGCCATTTTTTTTGAGAATAATATCAGTTTTCCGCCCAAAGGTGCTGCCATTAAAGCTTTGCTTGGCAGGTGTAGGGGGAAGTCATTGTGTCTGTTTTCTAAAATACTGATCTATCTTCTCCACCTCTTGGGGTTGGTGCTTGCCACTTTCTGGCTCTGAAAGATCCTTGAGGTTGCCCTCTACCCCTTGGGCGTCTGTATCTGCCCCTTTGGGGTCTGTCCGTGGCTGGAAAGGACCACTTTTTTGAAGGCCAGTTTCTGCTGAAACGTGGAGGTTGTACCTGCAGGAAATCTTTCACTGTTTGCATTGATTTCGCTTTTTCCTCCATTTTCTTTAGTACCTCCTCAGCTTTAACACCAAACAATACATCTTTTTGAAGAGGTGCATCTAATAATTTAGCTTTGACATGATCTGGTAAGGTTTGCTCTTTGAGCCAAGCATGCCTACGTATAACAGACCCCGTAACAGCAGCTCTACATGAGGCTTCTAAAGCATCAAAACCACACTGCAAGGTATGTTTACCCACTTGCTCTGCACCATGCAACAAATCCTGCAACTCTTTTAAATCTGGTTGTTCTGGTTGTGTCATCTTGCTTTTCAGCTGAGATATCAAAAACTGTTGATACTTTAACATATGGAACCGACAGTTTAATGCCCTCATGGTTAAAGTGGCCGAGGTGTACACCTTTTCCCCCCACCTTTCTAAAGCTCTGGAATCTCTCTGAAGGTAATGGGTTTTTAGCAGTAGAGGCCTTAATTCCCTTGGGACCTTGTGAAATAGTTTCTGGGTCAGCAGTATGGCTTTTGTATAGGAACTGGTGAGAATCAGGAACCCGGTAATACTTGTCTGGTTTAACAGGAGCTGGAGGCAAAGAATCTGGATTAAGGCTGGCTTCTGTGTATACATCATCCAATATATCTAAAACAGGAGGGATAGCCAGAGGCCTATGCTGGGGGAGCAGAAGAAATTCCCTGAGCCTTTTCTTGGAATCCGAGTAATCTTGGCCTTCCCAGTGAAAGTGTTCCCTCAATGTATGCAGGGTTTCCCCAAAAGAGAAGTCCTCAGGGGGGGAGACCGAAGGAATGGACTCCTCTGCATCAGAGTCTTCGAATGGAGAATAGGCGTAATCCTGGTCCTCAGACAGTTCTGAGGTAATAGAAGCTTGATCTGAGGAAGGGTAGTCTTCCTCTAATCTGGGCCTTTTGTCAGAGGGGGGTTGAGAACCCCTGATAAGAGTAATCAAATCCTCAGCCATTTTAAGCATCTGCTTTTTAGGCATGGTGCCTTGACAGGGGGTCTGAGGAATCTGTTTTTTGGTTTTCATGGCTGCTTTAGATTTAGTGAAAGCTTTAATAGAGAAGGAGGAAGGCCTGAAGACCCCTTGAGAAATGGCAGGCCTGTCTAAATTCTGAGTTTCCCCGCCAGGAGTGGCGTCGGTATCTGTAGTAGGAATAGGGGCCGAGGAGCCTGCGACCTCGGGTACTGAAGACACCGGTAATGTAGTGTCATCGATACTCAGGGGCTGCGTAGGTGCCTCGCTGAGTACCGGAGAACCAGTAGTCGGCCTTAGCGTGGTTTCAGTAGATGGTGCGGACCTCGTATGTCGGTCCTTATCTTTGCGTTTTTTGCTCAAAACTGGAGTCGGAGTATCCAACGACATAATATAATTAATTTTTTTGCCAAAAAAGTGAAGGGCGAACTCCGCCTGACGCTTAATAGTGCGCTTGTTGAATCTAGCACAAAAACGGCAGGCCGAGACGTCATGGTCTGGGCCTAAGCAAAGTATACAGAAAGAGCGGAAATCCTTATGCGGTATTTGCTTCCCACATGAAATGCAATTATTAACTTTGTCTAACATCGGTCTGAGGCAAGAAAAGTTTCCCCAACGGGGTACTTAGCTTTCAAGAAGACTTCGGCTGAAATACTTTCGTAAATCTCAGGAGCTGGGCACTTGCGAACTGCTTCTGCTTCGGGCACTGCGCGGCAAGAAAGACTGAAGAAAATGGCGCCGGCTGCCTTTTATACCCCTGTCGCACTGACGTCCGGGAAGAAGCGACAACAGACGCCGGACCTAGACTTTGGAATTCGGCCGACCGAGGACCCGCCTGACGGCAGGATAACCCATCTGTTATGACTGCAGCTGTATGCACGATGAACATCAGCAGCCCTGCAAGAGGCTTCTAAAGAATCAAAACCACATTGCAAAGTATGTTTTCCAACTTGTTCAGCAGAATGCACTAAATCTTGTAAATCTTTTTCCACACAGTCAGAAATCAACATCATTTTCTGTTTAAGCAGTCCAATAATATGCTGTTGATATTTTAACATATGAAATTGGCAGTTTAAAGCCCTGATAGCCAATGTTGCAGAAGTATAAACCTTTTTACCCCATCTATCCAGCGCCCTGCACAGTCTCTATCAGAAGGGGTAGGATTTTTAGCAGTAGAAGCCTTAATGCCCTTAGGCCCTTGAGAAATGGTTTCAGGATCTCCAACAGGATTTTTTTAAAAGGAACTTGTGGGACTCAGGAACCCTGTAGTATCTGTCAGGTTTACAAGGAGCAGGAGGCAAGGAATCAGGGGCCATACTGGATTCTGAAAACACATCAACAATGTCTCGTACAGGAGGTATAGCCAAAGGCCTATGCTGAGGTAAAAGAAGGAAATCCATAAGCCTCTTTTTTGAATCGGAGAATTCCTGACTTTCCCAGTGGAAATGCTCCCTTAAGGTATGTAAAGTTTCACCAAAAGAGAAATCTTAGGGGGGAAGCAAAGGGAATTGAATCATCGGCATCAGAATCCTAATAAGTAGGTATGGACACATCCAGGTCATTAGAAGAGTCAGAAGAAACAGAGTCCTGATCAGAAGATTCACAGTCAAGCTCAGGCCTAGGCCTCTTAGAAGGGGGGGGGGGGGTGACTACCCCTGATTAGAGTAATTAGATCTTCAGCCATTTTGATCATTTGCTTTTTAGGCATTGGGGCCTGAACATGTGGCCTGGGCGTCATTTTTTCGACATAGATCGAGATTCAGGCCTTAGTATTGAAGGTGGAGATGGTTTGATATGCAAGTCTGTAGGCCTGAATACACCCTCAGAAGCCGGTGCCTGCACAGTGGCTCCAGACCCATCCAAGGTAGAGACATCCGCGGGTTCCATAATTGAAGTATCTCACGGCATACCGGACTCCGAATGGGTCTCAGTAGAGGCCTGCAAATCAGAAGTAGCAGGTATCAGGGACTGCAAAAGCGCCTCACTGAGTACTGGCGAACTGGCGACTGGCTTAGAAGCATAGTCAGCAGTTTTAGACCTAAACGGCCTGTCTCTGTCTTTATCTTTGCGTTTTTTCGAAATTCCGGTAGTCTGCTGGCTAAAAGACGTCATTTCTGGATAATTAAACCGAGAACCGAAATATTTAGAGGCAAAAATGTACAGACGACAGATAGTGCGTTGATTAAATAAAGCACAAAACCGACAGCAAGGTACGTCATGGTCAGGGCCTAGGCAAGGAATACAGTACAGATGAAAATCTTTGAGGTATTTGCTTTCCACAAACAATGCAATTATTAACTTTTACTGACATCGGTAAGGAGCAAGGAAAAAAGTTTCCCCAACGGGATACTTAGCTTTAAGTTGAAGACTTCGGTTCTGAAACTCGAAAACAAAACTTTCAGAAGTCGGCCGACCGGCACTTGCGAACTGCTTCTGCTTCGGGCACCGCACGGCAAGAAAGACTGAGGTAATGACGTCGGCTGCATGTTTTATACCCCTGACGACCTGATGTCATGGAAGAAGGGACAGCAACCGACACAGGACCCAAGACTTTGTTAATCAGGCCAACTGAGGGCAACCTGCAAGCAGATTACCCAAATGTAATGACTGCAACAGTGAAACACAAAGAACATCTCCCTTCACTACATGAAGTGAAATACAAATCAAGCTCACTGATTATGTGTCTCAGGCAGGTATGAACTGAGCTTCTTCATGGATGACGCCACATTACCAACAGAAAATGAATGATTTTAACAACTGGTAGAGCTTCTGGTGTCAATCCAAGGGGGTACAATATTTAACAACCTGGGAGGACATGGTTGATAGACCACATTGCTTTGCCAGGGATGGTCTGCACTTATTCGCTCTAGGCCTTTGGATATTGGCAAAGACCTTTGCCACCCTCACAGTGCCTTTTTAGTCAATGCTAAGCTGATAAACCTAATGGCTTAACTGAAGCTGTGAAGGAATATCAGAAGGTGGTGCTGCTCATTGCTAGAAGTCTTAACAACAAACTCCACTCCCTGCAAGCCTTCCTCTCCCTGGAGAGTGTAGACATCTGTAGTAACAGAGACAAGGTTTAAAGTCATAGACTCTCCAGACTCTGGAATAGACTGCCCATATATGTCAAGCAGAGTGCCTCTTTGACCCTCTTCAAAAGGAACCCTGACGATTTGATGGGAGAAAGGAAATTCACCCCGGGGATCATGTCAGTCGCCCTGCTAGACAGGGGTCCAGGGAAGTAAATAGTGTGGGAAGAAATAGCCAGGGAATTGTTATGGCTAGGCTTGTATAGGTCCCTATGGCAGATAGCCTAGTACCAACCTATGAACCTATAGACAGTATCCCAGCAATGCACTGCTATAAAGCCTTCATCATCTTTAGACCAGGTACCGTACAGGAGGGAACTAAAGGTGGAGGAGTCTCAATCTATACTATAACCAACCCTACATCCTGACTAGTTAAAAAGTGTACGACCCACTGGAACTCATACATGTATGACTCACCATAAACACAGTCTCGTACCATAGCCTTACAAACTATAAGCCACCTGCCATGTCCTAGGAAACCCATACCTTTCTCAATGAACTAGAGTCCTTCACAGTTCATCCCAATACAATATCCATGGGGATCTCAACTACCCCTCTGAACTGGGAATCCTGCACGACTTCTAATGCAGAAGTCCAGTGATTCCTAAACCTCATTAATACCAGTATCCTGGAACAGCTGGCCCACTCTCCAACCAGGGGTACAAACATCCTTGACCTTGTACTCAAGAACATGGGGGAATGATGTTCCTCACCCAATATAATGTCTTTTCTTGTCAAATCTGACCATGAGGCAGTATTACTTGAAATAAAAATTACATCTGGGGATCCTGCTAAACCAAAAGCCTTTAGGAACTATTCCAAGGTTAACCTCTCTCGGATAAGAAATTCCAAGCACCCCCAACCCCAGTAAAGAGCATGGCATACACTGAGCTATTTACAAAATCTCTGTACAGCCATACTGATAGCTGCAAAGAGCAAGCTGTGTCCACTCGTATTAAGACTAAGACAAACTCAAAAGACAAGCCACCATGGTGGAATCCCAGTATAAATTGGTTATACACCAAAAGAAAAATATCTTTGCAAAGCATGGGAGGAACAAAGTCATACATACTAAAAGCTCCCTGACCAATCTAAATGGGCAGCTAAGAGGGTTAAATTAATACTTCAAAGACTAAACCTGAAGGAAAAAAAAAGCTTCTCAAGCAATACACAACAATGTGTAGAACTTATTATAAATGGCATTAACCACACTCAGCCAGAGGCCATTGTTAACCTTTTGGCCGACAGGTTCAGCTCAAATTTCTCCCCCCCACTCCCACCCAACAGTCCAATGGAAATACCATATACCACAATCCCCCCAACTTACTAGGGAACAGGTCCATCAATGCACTTTCCAAGGCCAAAAACACTGCATCACCGGGCCCCGATAACATACGGGGATGTTTAACAGCATGAAACATGACCTGTCTGGTCCACTTGAATCACTTTTCATCTGAAGCTTTCAGTCAGGTTTTGAGCCCAAGAAATGGAAGATGGCTACAGTCATTTCTCTGCACACAGGAGGTCCATCCACTGACTTGGGTAACTACAGGCCCACAAGTCTTACCAGCCTCATATGTAAGGCTATGGAAAGAATCATCATGGACATGATAAATGAGGACATAGGTAACCTGCAAATGCTGTACCCATCACAGATTGGCTTTGTTAAAGGAAGGTCATGCCTATTAAACCTGGTGGACTTTTTTGAGAGGGTCACTAAAGCACTGGATGAAGGTAAGACTGTGCACCTAGCTTACCTCGAACTGACCAAGGCTTTTGATACGATACCCCACTCAGGCATTATAGACAAGCTCACTTATTTGGGTATAAACCCTTTTATCATGTGCTGGATAACCAAATGGCTCAATGATAGAACCCAGGAGGCCAAAATAGGTGAGGCCACCTCCACCAGGAGACCAGGCACTAGCAGAATCCTCCAGGGCTTCATACTGGGCACACTCAATTTTGGCATCTATTTTTCTGAAATAGAAGCAAATCCTCAATCATCGACTCACCGGCAGACACTACCATTCTTCAAGAAGGTCTACATTTGACTAACAAATGGTGCCAAAGCCATGGTCTTAAACTCGGTGCTAAGAAATGCATAATTGTACCCATCCTGGCTAATTACCATGTTAATTATATGCCCCTAAGAGTTGACCCAGTGCTCAGGGATCTGGGCACACAGGTAAACAAGTAGCCTTACCTTTGACCACCACATGGCCAGAATGGTGAGGAAATCTTTTTATGCTGCACAACTTATAAGTAAGGGCATCTAGGTCTAAAGAAGTCATTATAACACTGTACTCCGCCGTTATCAGACCAGAGTACAATGTTCCCTTTGGTATGTACCTGACCAGGCATATGCAGCAACCAGAGCAATCTCGGACATTCCTTACAAAAACTTTACAAGGTGCAACAAACCTATCTTATGCAAAGCACCTTAAAGCTCTTTATCTCTACTCAGCCTCCTACAGATTGCTGAGGAATGATCAATGCCTGGCTTACAAGGCATCCATAAACCCCACACTAATGAATCTCTTACATATTTGTAAGTCAAACAGTGCCAGAAATACAAGGTCTAGAAATCTGAAATTTGTGTGCAACTTAAATGGAAAGTACAGTTTTGTACCTACCATAAATGTAGATGTTCGAGGATCCACATTGCTGCAGTCCTAACTATTGGGGTAGTCCGCTGTCCAGTCGGCCCGAATACCAAAGTATATGGCTGACGTCGGTCAGGGCGCATTAGACTGACGTCAGTACGTCAGGGTACTAATGCGCATGACCGACGTCATATCCTCAGTCTTTTCTTGCCCCAGATGTCAGAAGACCCTGAAAAGATAAGGCCAAAAACCAAAAACTCCCAAAATACCTGCACCAAAAAATATATATACAATATATACACAAATAGCAGAATATAACCTCACCTACACAACCACCCCTAAACACAGAGGGGAAGGAGGGAGGGTAAATTGGACTGCAGCAATGTGGATCCTCGAACATCTACATTTATGGTAGGTACAAAACTGTACTATGTTCTTCATTCCACATTGCTGCAGTCCTAACTATTGGGTAGAATCCCAAAGCAGAGGTAAGGGAGGCTGGCAAATCATAAGGAAGCAGGAACTGACAACATGCCTTGCAAAATAGCTGTGGCAAAACCAGCCCTAGACTTAGAGTAGAGAGGAAGGTGATAATGCTTAGAGAAAGTATGCACTGAACTCCAAGTAGCTGCCTCCAAAACATCCTTAGTTGCCACCCCCCTTAGAAATGCTGTGGAAGTGGCAGTAGCCCTAGTGGAATGAGGCCTAATCCCAGCTGGAATCTCCTTGCCATGATGGGAATAACAAAATGTAATGCAACACCCAATCCACCTAGAAATAGTTTGTTTTGACACAGGCTTGCCCTTTGAACTCAAAGCAAAAGAAACAAACAACTGCTGAGACTGCCTAAAATCCTTAGTCCTGCTCAAATAATAACGCAATAGCCTGTGTACATCTAAAGTGTGCAAAATCTTTTCCCCTTTATTTTGGGGATCTGCATAAAAGGTAGGCAAATGAATAGTTTGGTTTAAAGCCACACTAGAAACCACCTTAGGCATAAAGGAAGGATTAGTACGTAAAGATACCCTATCCTTATGAAAAATCAAAAGGCTCCACTGCCATAAGGGCCTGCAACTCAGAAACCCTTCTTGCAGAAGTAATGGCCAACAAAAGAGCAGTCTTCCATGACAAGTATTTCAATTCAGCAGTAGCCGAGGCTCAAAAGGTTGTAGAGTAAGTTTTTCCAACACAAAATTGAGATCCCAAGCAGGAGTAGGAGCTCTATTGGGGGTCTTATATTCTTTGCCCTCTAAGAAATTGCTTGAACAAAGGATGCGAAAACAATGGTGGGTCACAATCATAGTGAGCTGAAATTGCTGCAGCATGAATCTTAATGGAAGAGAAAGACAAACCTTTGTCCAGTAACTCAGTAAGATATTGAAGAGCCACACTCAAATTTGGCTCAGTAATCTCCAAATTGTTTGCTGCACTCCAAAACAAAAATCTCTTCCATTTTTCTGCGTACACTTTCCTTGTACTAGGTCTTCTGGCTTCCATAATCACATTTAAAACTTGTTGAGGAAGCTGAGACCTGCTGTCTTTCAAAACAGAATATGCCAGGCTGTTAGATGTAGAGAGTGAAGCTTGACATTGAGCAGATGACCGTCCCTCTGAGACAACAGGTGTGGAATCAAGGGTAAAGGCCATGGAGGCTTCCTTACCAGACTCCGCAGTAATGGGTACCAGTGCTGCCGAGGCCAATCTGGAGCTATTAAAATCATCCTTGGCTCGTCTTGTCTGACCTTTAGAAGCACCTTTGGAAGAAGAGGCAGAGGTGGAAAGGCATACACATGAAGATTTTTCCAACTGAAAGAAAGAGCATCCACTTTCCAAGCTGTGTGATGAAATCCCTTCGTGCAAAACTTTGGCAGCTGGTGGTTTAGTGGAGAAGCGAACAGATCTATGTCTGGAGTTCCCCATGACACTGTCAATTTTTGAAATACATGAAGATCCAGTTTCCACTCGTGGGGATCCATGATTTGTCTCCTTAATACATCTGCTAAGGAGTTCTGTGCTCCCGGCAGAAACCTTGCCTGAAGAGTTAGTTGCAGACTGAGCGCAGTCTCCCATAAAATCATTGCTTGTCTGCACAATGGGTAAGAATGTGTTCCCCCTTGTTTGTTGATGTACCACATGACAGTTGTGTTGTCTGTTAGAATCAACACCTGCCCTGGAAGAAGTAACTCCTTGAAAGCAATTAATGCAAACTGAACTGCTAACATCTCTTTCATGTTGATATGTAGATGCTGTAGTCTGGCAGGCCACTTGTCTTGTATCCACTTTCCATTTAGATGAGCTCCCCAAGCAATATCTGAGGCATCTGTCGTTAGAATCCGACTTGCCTCTGGCCGGGTCACAGAGAGTCCCTTGTTTAGGTGACATTCCTGAGCCCACCACAAAAATTCCTTTTGAATGCAAGGTATTATTTGAATGACAGTGTCCAAATCCTGGCAGTGCTGTGTCCACAGATTTTTGAGATACCATTGTAGCTTCCTCATATGCAGTTTGGCATTGGGAAGCACCAGAATACAAGATGCCATGAACCCTAAGGCTTGCAGGACTGTCCTTGCAGTCAGCCCGGACTGAAGAGATAGATGATGGAAGTAACTGGAAAGATTCTTTTGTTTGTCCGGGATTAAAAAGGCCATCTGGGCTGCTGTATTCAGTCTCACACCCAGAAAGCACATGTCTTGAGAGGGTACTAGACTGGACTTTATTTCGTTCACAGAATACCCTAGGCATCTTAGCACTGCTATGACATATTCCAGATGCTGTAGAAGATCTTCTTTTTCTTGAGCCAGAATCAGGCAGTCGTCCAAGTAAGGATAGATTTGGATTCCTTTCAGCCTGAAGTAAGCTATCACTGGAGCCAGAACCTTTGTGAATACTCTGGGCAGTAGATAAGCCAAAGGGCAATGCAGAGAACTGATAATGAGAATTTCCAGCTCAAACGCAGATACTTCCTGCAACTTAGTCTTATTGGCACATGAAGGTAAGCTTCCTTGAGATCTAAAGTTACCATCCAGTGATCTTTGCCCAGCAGAGGTAAAAGCTGTTGTAACGTCAACATTTTGAACTTGGGAATGTCCAGATAAGTGTTGAGGATAGATAAATCCAGAATTGGTCTCCACGTGTTCCCCTTCTTTGGTACTAGGAACAGGCGAGAATAAAATCCTAGGCCCCTTTCCGGCACAGGAACTGACTGAATGGCCCCTATTTGGAGCAACAGAGAAATTTGCTTGTGAGCCTCTGTTCTTTGAAGAGGAGGAATGTCTGGCATGCCTTTGAAAGGAGGCAAGGTATGGAAATAAAACCTGTAACCGTGGTGAATAATATCCAGAACCCATCTGTCTTGGGTAATTAAATCCCAATTTTCTTTGAAAAGAGACAGCCTTCCTCCCAAAGGTGCTGCCAGGCGAGCGTACTGGCAGCTGAAAAGGCAGGTCATTGGGTCTGCTTACGAAAGGACTGACCCCTGCCCTCACCAGAAGTCTGAGCAGGGAACTCCCGTCCTAGGCCTAAAAGAACCCTGAGCTCTGCCCCTACCACGTCTAGACCTACCCCTAGACTGGGAATCATAAGCAGGATAAGTCCATCCCTTAGTAGGCCAATTTCTACTTAACTTGGAGGCTGCACCTGCAAAAATCTTTAACAGTTTGCATAGACTTAGCCTTGTCCTCCATTTTCTTCAAAACTGCTTCCACAGGCGAACCAAACAACACATCAGACTGTAAAGGAGCATCCAAAATCCTTGTCTTAACATGCTCAGCTAAATTCTGATCTCTCAGCCAGGCGTGCCTACGAAGAACAGAACCAGTGGCAGCCACCCTGGAGGAGGCCTGCACAGCATCAAAACCACACTGCAAGGAATGTTTACCCACCTGTTCAGACACATGAACTAAATCCTGCAACTCTTTACACTCAATACCTTCAGCCAGAGCATCCACCTTAGATTTCAACTGTGAAAGAAGATAATTCTGATATTTTAACATGTGAAACTGACAATTCAACGCCCTCATGGCTAAAGTGGAAGAAGTATACACTTTCTTTCCCCATCTATCCAAAGCCCTTGCCTCTTTATCAGGAGGGACAGGATTTTTAACAACTGAGGCCTTCACACCTTTAGGCCCCTGAGAGACAGTTTCTGGGTCTGCCCTAGGACTCTTAAAAGATACTTATGAGCTTCAGGCACCCTATAATACCTATCCGGTTTAACTGGGGCAGGAGGCAAAGAATCAGGATTCAGGGAAGCCTCTGCAAACACATCTTCCACCACATTCAAAACAGGAGGTATAGCTAAAGGCCTATGCTGGGGTAAAACAAGAATTCCCTAAGCCTTTTCCTGGAATCAGAGAAATCTTGACCTTCCCATTTAAAATGCTCCCTCATGGAATGTAGAGTCTCTGAAAATGAAAAATCCTCAGGAGGAGAAGCAGAAGGAGTAGAATCATCCACATCAGAATCAGAATAAGGAGGGAACTCCTGCAAGTCTTCAGCCGAAGACTCAAGCCTCCCATCATTGCTCAAAACTCTCAAACTCAGGTTCCACCCTAGGCCTCTTATCAGGAGGGGCCATAGAACCCCTAATCATAGTAATCAAATCCTCTGCCATTTTAAGCATATGTTTCTTAGGCAAAGATCCTGAAGCACTAGGAGAAACCCCACAGAAGCTAAACTTGGCCTGCCCTCAAAGAAGCCTTGGAAACTGAAGGGAGGTTCTAATAACCTTAGGAAGAGAGGGAAGAACAGCCACCTGAGAAGCCCCTCAGCCTGGCCTACTTCCTGAGAGGATACATCCTGTAACAGTAAAGTCTCTCCCTGAGACTCCAAAGAGACACCTGGCAAAACCTCCGGCTCCACTGAGCCTTCCAAAGAACCGGCGTCCGGGACTGTCGGTTCCTCCACCCTAGGCTTTGCTGCTTTATCTTTGCGTTTTTAGCGAAGCGGCCGGAGCATCCGGCGGCATTTTATAATTACAACGCTTCCCAAACACTAACCTGGCACAGTCTAACCTTCTCTTAATAGTGCGTTTGTTAAATCTAGCACAAGAGCGGCATCCAACAACGTCGTGCTCAGGCCCTAAACAAGGTATACACAAAGTATGGTAATCCCTATGAGGTATCTGTTTCCCACAAGAAATACAGTTATTCACTTTTTCTGACATCCGGTTAAATACTGAGGCAAGAAAAAAACAAAATATTCCCCAACGGGGTACTTAGCCAACTTTGATTCGGTCTGAAACTCTGACTTCAGAAACTTTCAGAACGCCAACCTGCACTCGCAAAATTGCTTCTGCATCGGACCATGCGGCAAAAAAGACTGAGGATATGACGTCGGTCATGCGCATTAGTACCCTGACGTACTGACGTCAGTCTAATGCGCCCTGACCGACGTCAGCCATATACTTTGGTATTCGGGCCGAATGGACAGCGGACTACCCCAATAGTTAGGACTGCAGCAATGTGGAATGAAGAACATCATGCTGGAGAGACGGATTGTGTGTCCCAGAGACTGCACCTCCTATGGAACAATCTTCCCACCCATGTGAAGTTGAGTTTGTCTATTACCCAGTTTAAGTGCAACTTACACCAATGAATGGGGAATAGGAATTTTACAGCTGGCCTGGCATCCATGTCCCTTATGGACAGAGGTAGGTGATAAATGCCTGGCCCTCAATTTCCTATTTGAATACAGGACATCCGTACTCTTTCGAAGAAAAATAGGCTAGGCTTAGAAAAGCCCCCAGGTCATTATCACAGTAACAATCTATGAATCTATAAAAAAAACAAGAAACATTCTATTCCCATTCAGACAGTAATGGGAGGAAGACTAAGCACACACATGGCATCTGAAATACCATAACAAAATGCAAATAAGATCTTTTAATTCAGACAAACTAGCTCACAAATGATCCCAGCATCTTCACTGTGTGGAACTAATATCATTCTGAATAACTGTTACACTGCACATTTAAGTTAATACAGTGAAATGTAGGAGTCCTGGCTTTGAAAGAAACTTCTCTTTTTAGATGGGAACCACTCCACATGACATTGTGCTGCTTATCAATAAAGCCCCCGAAAGAGAAAAGGACTTACCAGAGAGCTCAAATTGATAAATCCCTTGCACACTTTTCACAACATCAGAATTAAGAGATGACTGGATGATTTTGAAAGTATCTGTGACAGGTCCAGAAGCACCTAACTGTGACCTCTTGTCTTCAGAGGTAGGAGGCACTGCTAAAACAAACAAATAAATACACATTTAGAAACTAGCAACTTACAACTATTCTCAAATATGCTAATTACATGAAACTGACAGACCTTCCATTTTTACACACTCTCCTGTGAATGACACTGACAAGCGAAACCAAATTCACTGGGATTACGCGTTTTGTTATTTCTTTTTATAATGTGGTCCTGAACTGGTTGATAATCAAGCTTTCACAAACATTAAATACCAAATTCTATTAGCAATGCAAATCCATAAGAATGCATTTACAAGAAAAACATTTTAAATGGCAGGTGACAGAACTGATTTTGCATACATACATAATCATCAGCCCCCTCTCTCCCATTTTCTACATAAAATCAAGGTGTCATGTTAGCCGTCAAGATCTCTCGATTTAACGCCACACTCCTGCCTTCGACACTCATGCCCGAGTGTCGCAGATCTTCTCTCACACAATCCATCCCACCTCTTTGCTGGACACCCTTGTTCCCCTTACCTTCTTCTGAGACCTTGCAGACCAACAGCTGCACCAGCTGATTGTACTCACCGCTACCTACTAAAAGCTTTTCCAAGCAACACGTATGTTAATTGTGAAGTTAATTTTAACCTAATAGCTGTGAACTCCAGGTATTAAACTCTGAACCTGGTGTTTCTCGCTTTTAGTAAGGCAAGCCAGCAGCCCAACTTAGCCTACCACTGATGGTTTCCGTGGGATTTTTTTCTCCACATTGTCTTTCTTCCATTCCTGTCAAAATGGTCTGTTTTTTTCTACTCTCTCACACCTTTAGACAACCCTCCCTACTTTGAGTACTGCCTAGCTTACTCTTTTAAGTTTCTGTTACCTTCTTTTATTTCTCCTACTACTCACTACTTACCTGTTTCTAGCTGCTTAATGCTAGTCCCCTTTATCATTACCCCGTCCCCGTTATTACGGTTGACAAATATTTCTCCCCGATTTTTATTTTTCTCTCTTCTCTACAACTCTCTTGTTGCAATTTTCTTTCTTATACTCTATCTATCCCTGGCTTTCTTTTTACTGCGAGTGACTGACAGTCTCTCGCTGCGCTGATTCTCACCCTGGGTGTAGCCATGCTATGCTCAGGCTCACTCTGCTCCCCTACCCTACCCCCATCCCAATTTCTGATGAAGTCTTTTAGTGGATATATCCATAGGATAATCCCTCTTGCTACCTTCAGCTTCATTATTTTTCTCTTCATCTACCATGTTTGGAGGCTCATGTGCCTCATGCTGGTGGGCCTTATGGACAGCAGCACTGCCTATAGCTGTATCCAGTTTATCTGGTACCCATTTTTTTAGTGAGAAAATCTCCCCTAGATCATGAAGAGCCAAACGACAGGTTCCATCTTGCCATCAAAGCATTCATTGCTAAAATGTGTATTGGATTTACCAGCAGAAAGGGAAAACATTCAGACAAAGAACACTTAAACATCCAGAGCTGAATACAAAGGGTCTGATCCTAGAATAAGACCAGTGCATGTTTTGTGGCACATCTATGGTCAAAACAGGCCTTGCGTGTGTGATGAAGATGCCAACAAGCTTTTGGGGCAACTGCTCTTATTTGGATGGGTAAACTTAATTTACTGAAAACCTGGTTTAAGGCTCCAAAGAGCACCCCAGCACTAACAGGCTGCAACTCATACCATAAATTTCGGCAACAGAACCCGGACTGAAATACAAAAGGCGGGGGCATACCCATATTCATCAAGGATACCCACACCTCCAGGTTAGTGGTACAGCACGATGCTTCAGAGATCATCCACGTGCAACTAACAATGGGCAAAACTGCAATTCAAATTGTAGCTTGCTACAGAACACCCACCATGTCCCAGGACCCCCATTCCACATTTCTGAAAACACTGGGAAACGAAGGTCCTACCAAACACCCAAACATTAACTGGGAGAACTACTCAAGTACTAACTCCCTTAGCCCAACATTTCCTAGAATTCATAAACTCAAACGCACTGGAAGAACTGGTCAACACTCCCACCAGAGGTGACAACATATTGGACCTGGTCATCGCCAACATGGGCAACCGGTGTTCCACACGGGAGGTCAACCCCTCACTGGTTAGATATGACCAAGAATAAATCACTCTGGATATCCACATTTCGCCCCCAAGCCCTGGACAAGGAAACCACCGTGAAAAATGTTTCAAAAGCAAACATCACATTACTTAAGACAGAGGTGAAAAGTTTCAAAGCCCCCATGCTAAAGGATAATGCTGTCCAAGCTGCAAAATCCTTTACTAATGCATTCTACGGGCACCTACAAGAATGCATGGATCATGCTATCCCAAGCAAACCAAGACTCACTCCTCAAAGAAAAGGAAACCAGTCTGGTGGACCCCTACCATAAACAAACTATACAACAGAAGGAGGAAACTAGTACAGAAAAAAGTAAAATCCCAAGAAGGGAAGACATCCCTGATCAGTATAAGAAACTACGATCCCTCAAAATCATCCAAGGCGAGCTTCGAAAGAAAAATTGCCAAGGACTCCAAAGATAACCACAAGGCATTCTTTAGCTATGTCAAGAATCTAAGTGGCAATGCTCAGATCTGCTCTGAGTTAGTGCAGAATGGCACAAAATACACTGAACCGACAGATATCGCCAACATCCTGGCAGACAGGTTCAGTGCAAACTTCACTACCCTCTCACCCCCAAAAGGGCCAATAACCATACCAGAAGAATGTAGAGCCCCTGAAATCAGACACACTCTGGTTAAAACAGCACTCTCATCAATGGGACCCGACGGTGTCCCAGGCTGCGTCCTACATGAGCTCAAAAACAAACTAACCCCTCACCTAAGCACACTGTTCAAACCCAGCCTCTCCACAGGCTACATACCCATAGAGTGGTGCACAGCAACTGTTATTCTGCTCCACAAAGGTGGAGCCACAACAGACCCCAGGAACTAACACCCTATAAGCCTGACTAGCTTGGTCTGCAAGGCTATGGAGCGCATCATGGAACTCATTAACAGACATTGGGAACCTCCAAACACTGGACCCTACCCCAGTTCGGCTTTGTTAAGGGCAGATCATGCCTCCTAAACCTGGTGGACTTCTTTGAGACTGTTACCAAGGCTATAGAGGAGGGGAAGGTGGTACACACAGCCTACCTAGACCTCACAAAGGCCTTCAACACCATTTCCCATTCTGGTATTATAGACAAACTCAGAAGCCTGAACATAAACCCCTATGTCACAAGATGGGTTGCCATCTGGCTCACTGACAGAACCCACATGGTGAGAGTTGCGGGAGCTATGTCCAACTCTAAACCGGTAACATGTGGCATTCCCCAGGGCTCAGTCCTAGGACCCCTCCTGTTTGGCATATACTTCTCAGAGGTACAGGCAAGCACAGGAGGACTATGGCTGACCAAGTTCGCAGACTACTGCAAACTAGGGACTATAATTGACTCTCCGGCTGACACAGACATCCTCAAAAATGGTCTCACTGAGACAGATACCTGGTGTCAAAATCATGGCCTCAAGCTAAATGCCAAAAAGTGCACAGTCATCCCCTTTGGAAAAAACAAAGTACCCACAAACTACCACAAACGTGGCAGTCCCCTAAATATGAAAGCCGTAATAAGGGATCTGGGGACCCAAGTAGACTGTAATTTCTCCTTTAATAACATTGCCAAAGTGGTTAGAAAATCCTTCTACGTGGCCCACCTAAATCACAAAAGGGTTCACATCCAGATCAAAAGAGGTCATTGTGCCCATCTACTCATCACTCACCACACCCATCAAAAGAGTAAAACGCCCCATTGGAATGTATCTTACAAGACACCTGCAACAGCTGGAAAGACCACAGAAGTACCTCACCAAGAGGATCACTAGCCTCAAACAGATTGCCCTATGCAGCTCGATTGAAGAAACTCCAGCTGTACTCTGTTGCATACCGCCCATACCTCTCAACCTGGAAACATCAAAAATCTGCATACATAATTGTGCAACCCCACCCACTAAAGGGGAATTGTGGGATACCAACTTTCAAATGCAAACTGAAGAACAGACAACGAAAATATGGCACCAGAGTCCCCCTGCAGCCATTTCAATGTCCCATTACCTGGACATTTTTCGCCCCATTTACCATAAACACTAATGATTATTTGGATTTTATTTTTTACATTTTACAGCCCAATGCACAAGCACCAATAGACATCTGCTAAACAGAAACTTGGCATTAAAACTTCTCTTCCCTTGAAACTCACATTCATTGAAACAGCATTGAAACCCACACCACATTCAAAGAAAATGCATCTGGCCAGTGGTGGATAAAGATTACCTGTGGGCTGTTTTCAAATCACTGGTCCCTTGCACACAAAACAAGAAACATACAGGTTTTCTTTGATGCACCTTCCTGACTTCATTAAATTATATTCCTTGTATAATGCAGCACACTTGTTAGAGTGCATTTTACATTTGTTTGAACATTTTTCCAGTAGGCTGTAGGCAATGAAACAAAATACATGAATGAACCAATAATGACAAAACTGCCCAATTCAGAACATTTCCATCATAAAAGTCTGCTTCCATAGTGTCCACACCCACACTATAAATAGAATGACAGAGTAAGCCATAGTCATCTTGCACAGCTTCTCACACTTATTTTCAATTTCAAGTAGGAATGAAATGTCTTGTGTTTTAATCTGCAGGACACTTTGCAAAAACTCTTAAAAATTAGTCAAGAACAACATTTACATTTCAGATAAAGTTCTCTTTAATGATGAATCTCTTTCTGAACAATCCTGAAAGTTGAACTACTCTGTAACAGAGTAATATCTCTAAGAACTAAACATCTTTAAACCCTCTCTACTGCAGTAGAAAGCAAAAGAGAGGACTCGTACAGAACCAAAACAAGGAGCCTTTATTCCTGCCTCTAAATAGCAGAAAAATCTGGAGAGACTGATGCAATGCAATTTTGTATTTCTGGAAAACACTGGAATACACAAATTAAGTTATTTAAGGAACATTACTTGAGAATGCTAATAAAAGTCCTGGCTCATAAAATGTCATTAAGTCTGAAACAGATCAGCTAGACGCCTCTACTACAAAAACATGGACTCCTACCAGGGCAACATAACTGTGCTGGATCTAGGACATATATTGACAATGATTATCAACCTACAACAAGAAAGTACAGATGTGTACACTTACCATAAATGTAGATGTTAGAGTGTATTCACTGTTGCAGTCATTACATTTGGGTAATCTGTTGGCAGGTTGCCCTCAGTCGGCCTGAATTCCAAAGTCTTGGGTCCTGCGTCAGTTGCTGTCTCCTCTTCCATGAAGTCAGGTCATCAGGGGTATAAAACAAGCAGCCAATGCCATTTTCTTTAGGTTTTTCTTGCCCCAGATGTCAGGTGCCCCCAAAAAGGTAGCAAACATATATATATATATATGTATAAAAACTATATATATATATATATATATATATATATATATATATATATATATGCATCAATATAAACTTTACCTTCATCTACAAGCAAATACATCACATAGGTTGTAGAAGATAGAAAAAGAAAGATAAACTCCAGAATGAAAGGGGGATGGCGGGCGGGTAACCTGGACTGCAACAGTGAATACACTCCAACATCTACATTTATGGTAAGTGTACACAATTGTACTATGTTCTTCGTGTTTCACTATTGCAGTCATTACATTTGGGCAGAAACCCAAAGCCATGGTTGGAAAGCTGGAGCTAAACCGCATTAGGTGCAGCTATAAGGCCCTGCAGAACTGAAGTGGCAAAGCCTGCCCTGGACTTAGGGTAGAGAGGCAAATGATAATGCTTTGTAAAGGTGTGAACAGAGATCCAAGTAGCAGCCTCTAGAATGTCTTTGGTTGGTACTCCTCTGAGAAAGGCTGCTGAAGTAGCTGCAGCTCTGGTGGAATGAGACCTAATGCCCTTGGGCACAAGTTTACCATGGTGTAAGTAGCAGAAACAAATGCAGTGTCTTATCCACTTTGAAATGGTCTGCTTTGAAATAGCCTTTCCTACTGATCATGCAGCATATGTCACTAGTAATTGCTCAGTTTTTCTTAGAGCTTTAGTCATGCTCAAGTAGAATCTTAGCTGTCTGTGCATGTCCAAGGAATACAGAATTCTCTCCCCCTTGTTCTGCGGATTTGGATAAAAGGTTGGCAGATGAATAGTTTGGTTAAGAGCCACACTGGAAACCACCTTAGGCATAAATGTTGGATCTGTCCTCAGACACACCCTGTCTGGGTAAAATATGATAAAAGGCTCCACAGCCACGAAGGCCTGTAGCTCTGAGACTCTTCTTGCTGAAGTAATTGCTAGTAGCAGAGCTGTTTTCCATTATAAGAACTTTATATCAGCAGTAACAGCTGGTTTAAATGGAGGGAGGGTGAGCTTTTCCAACACATAATTGAGGTCCCATGCAGGTATTGGTGATCTTCTAGGAGGCCTTAAATTTTTGGCTCCTCTAAGATACTGCTTTAGTAAAGGAGAAAAGATTGGTGGCTCTGTATTGTAATGAGCTGAAATGGCCGAGACATGGATTTTAATTGATAAGAAAGATAGGCCTTTGTCATGCATCTCAGTCAAGTACTATCATATCTGAGGAATATTTGGTTCTGCTGCATCAGTTCCTTGCACTTTATTCCAAGCACAGAATCTCATCCATTTATCAGCATAAGATTTTCTAGTGCTAGGCCTTCTGGCTTCCAAAATGACATCCTTCACAGCTTTACTGAGAGGTGTTGTTTTGTATAACTACATGATCAGCCATGCTGCCAGGTTCAGTGTCTGGAGTTGATTGTGCAGGATCTGATTGTTTTGCTGGGACAGTAGTTGAGGACTTTGAGGTAAGGTCCAAGCTGGGTACTGAGACAGGTTCCTTAGGATTGGGTACCAGTATTGACGGGGCCAGTCTGGGGCCATTAGTATCCTCTTTGGTTTCTCTTGTCTGACTTTTAGGAGGACCTTGGGAAGAAGAGGCAGAGGAGGAAAGGCATAAACGGATAGGTTTGTCCAACTGAAGGATAGGGCATCCACTTTCCATGCTGGTCTGTGACAAGTCCTTGTGCAGAATCTTTTCAATTGATAATTTTGAGAGGCAAATAGATCTATGTGGGCTCCCCCATTTCTTTGTTATCATGTTAAAGACTTGTGGATCTAGTTTCCACGCGTGAGGATCCATAAGGTTTCTGCTTAAATCGTCTGCCAGAGTATTTTGTTTTCCTGGCAGGAATTGAGCTTGAAGATATAATTAAGTCAAAGTGCCATGGCTAATCTGCAAAGGGGGTATGAGTGCGTACTCCCCTGCTTGTTTATATACCACATGACCGTGGTGTTGTCCATCTTTATCAGTAGTTGTCCTGGATGAAGTAAGTCCTTGAAGGCTGTTAGGGCATTTTGAACAGCTTGCATCTCTTTCTGGTTGATATGTAGATGCATTTGTTGTGGTGTCGCCATGCCCTGAATGCATCTTCCCCACCATGTGGGCCCCCCAGGAATAATCCGATGAGTCTTAAGGTTTGGCTGGCAGGGGGTAGAGTGAAGGCCCGTCCCATGTTTTGGTCACATGCCTTTGCCCACCATAGAAACTCCTGTTGTAGGCAGGGAATGAGAGGAATCATTGTTTCCAGTCTGTCACAATGCTGACTCCATAAACTTTTTAGGTACCACTGAAGTTTCCTCATATGCAGTCTTGCATATGGAATCAGTAGGATGCAGGATGTCATGAAGCCCAGAGCCTGCAGAATTTGTCTTGCAGATAACTGGGTTTTTGTTGCCAGGTTTTTGTTGCCATCAGTTTGAAGTAAGTAGTCAGTTGCCTTTGCTTGTCTGGCGTGAGGTAAGCCATCTGGGCAGTTGTATTCAAGCTTGCACCCAGGAATGTTATCTTTTGAGAGGGTAACCAGCTGTAATTTCTTTTCGTTTATTGTGTACCCTAGACATGTTGGAAGCCTTTTCACAAACGCCAGGTATTGAAGAAGAATGTCCTTGTTCTCTGCTTTAATGAGACAGTCGTCCAAGTAAGGATATATTTGTATACTTCTTTGTCTGCAAAATGCAATTACTGGTGCCAGGCACTTTGTAAAGACCCTGAGCGCAGTAGATAAGCCAAAGGGCAGTGCAGAGAATTGATAATGCATCAAGCCAGCCTTGAATCTGAGGTATCTTCTGCACGATTGCCTTACTGGGACATGCAGGTATGCCTCTTTTAGGTCTAATGTCACTAGCCAAGCATTCTTGCCCAGCATGAGCAGAAGCTGCTGCAAAGTCAGCATTTTGAATTTTGGAATGTCCAGGTGTGTGTTCAAAAATTGATAAATCCAGTATTTGGCCGCCAGGCCTTTTTCTTTCTGGGTGCCAAGAACAGTCTTCAGTAAAACGGTTGTCCTTTTTCCTGTTCTGGTACTGGCTGAATGCCCCCCCCCCATATCCATGAGGGACGTAACTTGTTTCTGTGCCTCTGCCCATTGATTTTTTGGCAGATCTGGCCAACCGTTTGCCATTGGCAGAGTATGGAAATTGAATCTGTATCCTTGTGATACTATGTTTAGCACCCACTTGTCCTGGGTTACTAACTGCCAATTTTGAGCAAAAAGTGCTAATTTCCCCCCTAAGGGTGCTGTCAAAAGATAAGTGCTCGGTGAAGGCAGAGGGAAGTCAGTGGGGACTGTCTTCTGTAGGTTTGCGCTTTATCTCCTCCAGATTTGGAGGTAGAGACGTCCCATTGCTTTAACCTGTATGAATCTTGTGCCTGGTATCTGGAACCCTTAGGGCATCTAGATTTGCCCCTTTGAGCTCTGACACTGGAAAGGACCAATTTTTTGTAGGCCAGTGTCTACTGAATCTTGGTGGCTGCACTTGTACGAAGCCTTTTACAGTTTGCATAGACTTAGCTTTGTCTTCCATTTTCTTTAAAACCTCTTCTGCCTTAATACCAAACAGAGTATCATGCTGTAAAGGTGCATCTAGTAATTTAGCTTTAACATGATCAGAAAAAAGTGCCAGGGCACGCTGTAGGTGATCCAAAAGTATTTATTCGCAATAAATTCCACTCAATTATTTCACTCAAACCAGGGAATACGATAAAATAATGAACGCTCTTTCATACACACAAAATACTGCGTTTTCGTCAAAAAAGACTTCATCAGACAATATACTAACATAAACCACACATTTAAATACTGAATAATACAATTAAAATCCATTTCATTGGTCCAAATACTGATCAATTAGTTCAAACACACCAATCTGTAGATTAGATTCATTAATATTAATGCCATTCTCATTAAAGTGCTTAGTGCTTCTTATTTAAAAACTGTTTGAATATAAATATAAATATATGTACTCTACATCAAACTTATAGCCTTAAAAACTTGATAATGACATACTTTTTTCTGGATTTATTGGTTTGGTTACAAGTGCTCACATCCGTTGGTTTGTTCGTGGTTTTAACATGATCAGGCAAATTTTGTTCCTTTAGCCAGGCATGCCTCCTAATCACAGATCCAATAACTGCGGCCCTGAAAGTGGCCTCTAAGGAATCAAAACCACATTGCAAAGTATGCCTTCCAACCTGTTCAGCTGCATGCAATAATTCCTGCAATTCTTTATTTTCTGCACATTTAGAAATCAACATCATTTTCTGTTTCAGCAATCCCATAACATGTTGTTGATACTTGAGCATATGAAACTTGTCAGTTTAAAGCCCCAATTGCCAAGGTTGCAGATGTATAAACCTTTTTTCCCCATCTATCCAGTGCCCTTGAATCTCTGTCAGAGGGGGTAGGATTTTTTGCTGTTAACTCCCTTTGGGGCCTGTGAAATAGTTTCAGGATCAGCAGCAGGGTTTCTAAATAAAAAAGTGTGTGCGAGTCAGGGACCCTGTAATATCTGTCAGGCTTGCTGGGAGCCGGAGGTAAGAAGTCAGGGGGTCAAGCTGGACTCCGAAAACACATAAATCCACAATGTCTAAAACAGGGGGTATGGCTAAAGGCCTGTGCTGAGAGAATAAAAGGAAATCCCTGATTCTGAGAACTCTACTCTCCCAGTGAAAATGCTCCCTCAAAGTATGCAAGGTCTCTCCAAATGAATAATCCTCAGGAGGTGATGCAGATGTTATAGACTACTCTGCATCAGAATCCTCAAAGGGAGGTATAGATAATTCCTGATCAGAAGAGGAATCAGAAGAAATAGAAACCTGATCTGAAGATTCATAATCAGTGTCTTGCCTAGGCCTCTTGTCTGGAGGGGGATGGGAACCCCCGATGAAGGTAATAAGGTCTTCAGCCATTTTGATAATCTGTTTTTTAGGCATAGAGGCCTGTGCACATGGCTCATGCGTCAGTTTTTTAGTTTTAGAGGTTGCTTTTGTCTTTGGTTTTGCAGCTGTCTTCGGTTTGATATAAAAATGTTGAGGCCTGAATACACCCTCAGAAGCCGGTGCCTGCTCAGCGACTCCGGACCCATCCGAGGGAGATGCATCCGTGAGTCCAATACTTTGAGCATCTTGCGGCATGCCGGACTCCACATGGGTGTCGGTAGGGGCCTGTGACACGAAAGTAGTGGGTATCAGAGGCTGCGAAAGCGCCTCACTGAGTACCGGCGACTGGCTTAGGAGAAGCTTCGTCGTCGGTTTTGGACCTCGACTGTCTCTCTGTCCTTTTCTTTCCATTGTTTTATGTACTCTGGTAGTTGGATTGCTATTAGACGACATTTCTGGGTAGTTAAATCTGTTTCCAAAATACTTTGAGGCAAAAATATACCGACGCTTAATAGTGCGTTGGTTAAATCTAGCATAAAACCGAAAGCCAGGCACATTGTGATCAGGGCCTAGGCAAGGAATATGGTATAAATGGAAATCCTTATAAGGTATTTGCTTCCCACAAGTAATGCAATTATTAACTTTTTCTGACATCAGTATGGAGCAAGAAAAAAGTTTCCCCAACTGGGTACTTCGCTTTAGTGAAGACGTCTGTTCTGAAACTCAAACTCGAATATTTCAGGAGTTGGCCGACCGGCACTTGCAAAATGCTTCTGCTTCGGGCACCGCGCGGCAAGAAAAAGACTGAAGAAAATGCCGTTGGCTGCTTGTTTTATACCCCTGACGACATGGAAGAGGAGACAGCAACCGACGCAAGACCCAACATTTTGGAATTCAGGCAGACTGAGGACAACCTGCCAGCAAAATACCCAAATATAATGACTGCAACAGTAAAACACAACAAACATCTTTTCCATGCCCCTAGTCACACTGTCAGCAGAAACATCTAAAAGTATAGATACATATTTAAAACGCTCTTACACCATCTTGGTATTAGCCTAATCTAAGCCTCTAATGCTCAGTAGACACAAATTATTTAGAAAGGTTTCATGAAGAGTTACAGGAACAAGGCAGAGCAAAATTCTGGATTGGATTTTAATGACACAGTTTATTGTAGAATGATCTCACACACACACACACACACACACACACACACACACACACACACACACACACACTTTCTGTAATCTGTAAAGGCAGCTCTGAACCTTACAGTTCTGTGAACAGCACTTCAAAGCTCTGACTGGCAACACTTAGTGTAAACGAAGCTCTGACTGGCAGGACATTACACACATTTCTGTAAATGCAGTACTTCTACAGGCAGGCACACACATTTATGTAAAAGGAGCAGTGACAGCACTTCTGCTTACAAAAGATTTCTGTAAAAACTACTCTACTGAGTCTCACTGGTCTCTCTCTGCTTAATTACTGCCGTTAGCGGAATAAACAGTTCTATTTTAAGCTGGGCTGTAGCAAGTGAACCAGATAGCATAAGCATACATTACATACAATTCTTTTTTTTTTCTTACCTGCTGAGCCCATTTCTCATCCTGACCTGCAGCATGTAGAAAACATTTAAATTGTTGCACTAATACTGCTGGTATATTCCCCGAGTTCCCTCCAAAACAGTTAAAAATAATGTCCGTTCCAACGGAGCTGAGATGTCATTCACGCACGCCCCCTGTAGGCTACTGATGCGTGAGGACGTCAGCCATAGATTTAAACTTATAAAAAAATAACAACCTAAATCATCAGGAATAAAAATTGGGAATTAAAGGGGATGCTCGGGAATTTGTGGCACCCCATTATTTTGCCCTCAAAACCGGTAAATACCGAGGAATTTGGTATGGTTGAGAGGTATGATACCACCTACTGAGAGGTGATCACTGCCAGACATACAAGGCCATGTCCAACCCAGAATTGATGGACATGCTCCACCTAAAGAAAACCATAGCCCCTCAAGCCACATGCTCTAGGGATCTAAACCTCACCACAACAATAAATAGCACGTGCTGGAGAAATAGATTCCTGTCCCAGAGACTTACCATGCTTTGGAACAAGACTACAATCTACATTAGGCACAGCTCCTCGCTAACACTCAAGAGAAACCTTGACGAGTGAATAGGAAACAAAGTTTACCCCGGGGATCACTTCAGTGGCTCTGCTGGACAGAGGCACAGGGAACTAATCTAAGGGGGCGGCGAAAGCAAACACATTCTGGCTTGGCTTATAAATGCCTTCGGGCAGATAGCCTAGTACCTACCTATGAACCTATAAAAATGTACACAGTTGTGCGTTTGTTACAATTTAAAATGGAATGGAGGGGGTTCTGAAAAACCTACTTGGTCTTTTGAGTGTTTGAACAGTCTTGAAAAATGGTGTCACAGGCTCAAATGGAAATGAAACGAAACCGCTACGTAAGTGATCTGCCAGCGACAGTGTGTGCACAAAAAAAATGTCAAGTATAACAGATGGAGTAACAGTCTTAACAGCTTTCATGGACTATATGGACTGTAAATGGCCTTACAAGTATTGCCAAAAAGCAATGTGTACTGAATTATTATTAGGAGGTGCAGGGTGAAAACAGTAATGCTGTAGGACACATTCTGATATAAATGAGCATGTGAATCTGACAAGAGAAAGATTTCAGAGTGGTCATTTGGCAGAATACCAGGGACAAAAGAAAAGCCAAGTATCAATGCTGACTGCTAGAGGAGCTCCAACAGTAACACAACAAAAAGGACAATAATGGGAGAGTTGTGATAATAAGGAGATAGTGGCAGGAGATGAGGATTACGCTAGCATGTATTTAGATTTCACCTGAAACTATTATGGACCTTGAAAGAGCATTTCGGGAGAAATACTAAGCTTTCAGCAGGGAATATTATTTATGGGTGGGGAAATGGAACCAGATTTGCAGTAACGAGGATTTATCTGGGAAATGTAACAAAATATGGTACATTTCTGAAGAAAGATATGATAATATTTAGTATGAAAGATGTGAATTCAGCACTAGGAACACAGAACTTATTTATTATCCCAGGTACAATAACTGGCTAGAATGGATAGAAATTATAATTCCCAGGAGCACATGTATTTAATTGAAAGCCTCGACACACATTCAGTAACTATTCCGATCATGCGCCAATAAAAACGTGGATAAAGATGGGGGCTAATGGAGTAGGACTTTTGCTTGGAAGTGCCTGCATAGGTACTTTTAACACATTCAGACTTCAGAGAATCTTTCCTCAAGTAGACAGCAAATGCTGGAGGTAGGATGGGAAAGAGAGAAGTAACTATGAAAATGTTTTTTTCTTTTTAAACTAGAACTTGATTTATTTAGCAGAACAAGACCATACATAAATCTTGTACAACATGTTTAATGCTCACAATTTTCTAATTTGCAGCTGTTCACATTAACTCATATGAATGCATTTATACAAATGAAACAGCTCAGTACAAATGCAGCACCTATTACAGGTCTACAGTTCTCATCAATGCACTTCAGCAATTTATAATTGGTCATTTACAACACTGCACAGACATATACAAATCCTAAAGAACTGGTTTTTTTTTTTTGGTAAATCCAAACTTATTTTTTAATGTAATTGTTGTTATAAAGTACGAAAAAATAAACAATGTCAGGTATATCCAGACGTAGCCCAAAGAAACTTGAAGTAAACTGAAGCAGAGTTGTTGTCCTGAACGTATATTTATTGCTTTTTTAAAAGACAAAACACGTTTTCGCTACTGTGTGACAGTAGCTTCATCAGAGAAACAGAGCACACAAAAACGCCAAACTTTTAAACATATGAGTAACGTGAATACGTGGAATCACGTCACTTCAATTAAACAAAGCAATGCATAAAATTAACTGTTCAACGTTAAATACATCTTTATTCAATGCATCTAATAAGCCTCTAAAAGGCAAGTAAACCATAACCAACACCTTTCTATATCGTATAAAGTGTCTGTATGTTTGAAAACATTTAGTAGATGCATGAAAATAAATCCTTCAACAAACTCAGTAGTTACCAGTGCAGTGCAAGTTAATACAACGAGCGACAGTGTTGCTATACGTTTTCTAACAGGCGTATATATATATATATAGTAATTTTATGTATTGATTTAAAAAGACTTTGAAATCAAATCTATCAAGTCTGTTAATTTAAAACTTTTAAAACATATTATATAGGTTTAAGTATATGAAATATGTATATGTTCATCTTAAAATTTTTTTTGAATAATTTATTAAATGAATAAAATTAATGTTAAATAAACTAACTTGTATACAAATAGTGTTTCAATAGCAGTATATTCAATCAATTTATTCTATTTTATATGTTATGTAATTTCAAAAAAAATGTTTAAACAAAGAAAGAAAAATTGAGTATGCAATTTGAAATGCTATACAGTATATACACAAATACTAACTTTTACCTCAAAGTGCTCCTTAGTTTTTACACCTTTACTGTTCAAAGTTGGTAGTAACACACTGAATAACCATTCCTTTTCCCCTACTGACTCTTCTACTTCAAACATCACTGTTGACCAGACCCGTTTAAATATTTCCATTGCAAAACAGTTTACCATTAGTTTCATTACCACTTACAATACTAATTCTACTCAGATTAGATACATCGTTTTTAAAAATTGGTTTTTCATCAGGAATAGCCTACAACTGAAGGAAAAACTTGGAGAAAATCCAATTATAGTGTATAAAAAGGGTAACTATCTTAAAATGCTTTTGGAAAGAAACAAAACATTTGATTTCAATTCAAGACAAAAGGGAACTTTTATGTGTGGTTCCTGCAACTATTGCAAACACTTGAGAACATCAAATTCTTTTACCATTAGAAACAGAAAATATTACATTAACCACAAAATGAATTGTGAGTCTAAATCTATTGTCTACCTAGCTACATGTGACTGCTGTCCAGCCTTTTACATAGGTAAAACAGATCGTAAACTACGTGAAAGGCTGTACGAACATATCTATGCCATAAAGAAAAATAAAGTAGACAACGCTTTGGCGAAACATATCTCGTGTAACCCTGGTCACAGTTTCCATTTTCTTGCCATAGACCATGTTCCCTATTCTATCAGAGGTGGTCCTATATCACTTCTTCTAGAAGCTAGTGAACTAGAATGGCAATTAAAACTTGATGCGTTCAGCATACCTGGTTTAAATGAAAACTGTAACATTAACTGTATTTTGAAACTAAGGAGCACTTTGAGGTAAAAGTTAGTATTTGTGTATATACTGTATAGCATTTTAAATTGCATACTCAATTTTTCTTTCTTTGTTTAAACATTTTTTTTTTTGAAATTACATAACATATAAAATAGAATAAATTGATTGAATATACTGCTATTGAAACACTATTTGCATACAAGTTAGTTTATTTAACATTAATTTTATTCATTTAATAAATTATTCAAAAAAATTTTTAAGATGAACATATATATATTTCATATACTTAAACCTATATAATATGTTTTAAAAGTTTTAAATTAACAGACTTGATAGATTTGATTTCAAAGTCTTTTTAAATCAATACATAAAATTACTATATATACGCCTGTTAGAAAACGTATAGCAACACTGTCGCTCGTTGTATTAACTTGCACTACACTGGTAACTACTGAGTTTGTTGAAGGATTTATTTTCATGCATCTACTAAATGTTTTCAAACATACAAACACTTTATACGATATAGAAAGGTGTTGGTTATGGTTTACTTGCCTTTTAGAGGCTTATTAGATGCATTGAATAAAGATGTATTTAACGTTGAACAGTTAATTTATGCATTGCTTTGTTTAATTGAAGTGACGTGATTCCACGTATTCACGTTACTCATATGTTTAAAAGTTTGGCGTTTTTGTGTGCTCTGTTTCTCTGATGAAGCTACTGTCGCACAGTAGCGAAAACGTGTTTTGTCTTTTAAAAAAGCAATAAATATACGTTCAGGACAACAACTCTGCTTCAGTTTACTTCAAGTTTCTTTGGGCTACGTCTGGATATACCTGACATTGTTTATTTTTTCGTGTTTTGACTTCAACAGTTGTGCGTTTGTTATAAAGTACAGTTGTGTACACTTACATAAGTGTAGGTGTTCAAGTGTATTCACTGTTGCAGTCATCACATTTGTGTCATCTGACTGCAGGTAGCAGTCAGCCTGTCTGAATATCAGAGTCTTCAGATTTCTGTGTCGGATGCTGTCGCTTCTTCCATGATGTCAGGTCGTCAGGGGTATAAAACATGCAGCCGAAACCATTACATCAGTTTTCTTGCCCCAGATGTCGGGTGCCCCCATAATAGGAAGCAATTATATGGTATGGAACACCCCCAGCAAAAAGTAAATACACATGAAATAATATAATCCAAATAAGAAGCAAAGGTAGAGCCAAGAAAAGTCAGGGGGCTGGAGGGAGGGTAACCATGACTGCAACAGTGAATACACTCTAACATCTACATTTATGGTAAGTGTACACAACTGTACTATGTTCTTTGTGTTTCACTGTTGCAGTCATCACATTTGGGTTGATTCCCAAAGCTAAGGAAGGGTGGAGGCAGTTAAAGAGCATTGGGGCTAGCAATCAGGCCCTGTAAGACTGCTGTGGCAAATTCAGCTCTGGATTTAGAAAAGATAAGTAGGTGGCAATGCTTGGCGAAAGTATGTACAGAGCTCCAGGTAGCAGCTTCCAGGATGTCCCTGGTAGGGACTCCTCAGAGATGCTGTAGATGTAGAGGCAACCCTGGTGGAATGTGATCTTATTTCCTGTGGGGAAGGTTTTCCATGGTACTTGTAGCAGAAATGGATGCAATTGGCTATCCATTTGGAAATGGTTTGCTTTGAAATGGCCTTCCCCTCTGTCCCTGCAGCAAAACTAACTAGCAGCTGGTCAGATTTCCTGAGAGGCTTGGTTCTGTCCAAATAGAATCTAAGCTGTCTGTGCACGTCCAGTGCATCCAGTATCCTTTCCCCCTTATTTTGAGGATTAGGGAAAAAAGTAGGCAAATGAATGGACTGGTTTAGAGCCACCTTGGGCATAAAGGATGGATTAGTTCCGAGGGAAACCCTGTCCGCATGGAAGATAATGAAGGGTTCCACTGCCATGAGAGCCTGCAGTTCAGACACTCTTCTTGCTGAAGTGATGGCTAGAAGTAAGGCTGTTTTCCAAGAAAGGAATTTCAGCTCTGCTAAAGCAGCTGGTTCAAAGGGGGGAAGACTGAGTTTTTCCAATACAAAGTTTAGGTCCCAGGCTGGAGTGGGAGCTCTCCTGGGGGGCCTTAAAATTTTTGGCCCCTCAAAGGAATTGTTTTAGCAGGGGACGAGAAAAGAGGGGTGGCTCAGTATTATAATGTGCTGAAATGGCAGAGGCATGAATCTTAATTGGAGAGAGACAGGCCCTTGTGGAGCATTTCTGTTAGATAATCTAGAATATGGGGTAAGATGGGCATGGTTGTGCTCCTCCCCTGAGCCTGGCTCCAGGAAAGTACAGTTGTGTACACTTACCATAAATGTAGATGTTCGAGTGTATTAACTGTTGCAGTATTACATTTGGGTTATCTGCTTGCAGTAGCCCTCAGCCGGCCTGATTAACAAAGTCTTGGGTCCTGCGGCCGTTTGCTGTCCCTTCTTCCATGACGTCAGGGGTATAAAACATGCAGTTTTTCTTACCCCAGATGTCAGGTACCCCCCCCCTAATGGGAAGCAATTAAATCTATAAATACAAGGATATACCTCCAACAAAAAAGCAAATACACCAAAAAGCTTTTTTAGCATAGTAAGTGAGAGTAGAGGTATAGCCAAAAGAAAAAAAGGGGGCCGGAGGGAGGGTAACCAGTACTGCAATAGTGAATTACACTCTAACATCTACATTTATGGCAAGTGTACACAACTGTACTAGGTTCTTCATGTTTCACTGTTGCAGTCATTACATTTGGGTAGATTCCAAAAGCTAAAGTTGGGAGGAGGAATTTAAATAGAATTAGGATCAGCTATAAGGCCCTGCAAGACTACAGTGGCAAAACCAGCTCTGGATTTAGAGAAAACTGGCAAATGATGATTGGTGAAAGTATGTACAGAACTCCAGGTAGCAACTTCTAGGATGTCCCTAGTAGGGACGCCCCTGAGAAAGGCTGTAGAGGTAGATGCAGCCCTGGTTGAATGGGGTCTGATGCCCTGTGGGACAGGTTTTCCATGGTTCATATGGCAGAAATGAATGTAGTGGCCTATCCATTTTGAAATGGTTTGTTTTGAAATAGCTTTCCCTTCTGTCCCTGCAGCAAATACCACAAGCAGTTTTTCAGATTGCCTTTGAGGTTTAGTCCTGTCCAAGTAGAATCTAAGCTGTCTGTGCACATCTAAGGAGTGCAGTATCCACTCCCCTTTGTTCTGTGGGTTAGGAAAGAAGGTAGGCAAATGAATGGACTGATTAAGAGCCACACTGGATACCACCTTGGGCATGAAGGAGGGATTGGTTCTGAGGGACACCCTGTCCGCATGAAAGATGATGAAAGGTTCCACTGTCATAAGGGCCTGTAATTCAGATACCCTTCTTGCAGAAGTGATTGCTAAAAGGAAATTTTAAATCTGCAATAGCAGCTGGCTCGAAAGGAGGAAGAGAGAGTTTCTCCAAGACAAAGTTAAGATCCCAGGCTGGAGTTGGAGCTCTCCTGGGTGGCCTTAAAATTTTGGCCCCTCTGAGGAACTGCTTGAGCAGTGGGTGAGAGAAGAGGGGAGGTTCTCTGCTATAATGAGCTGAAATGGCTGAGGCATGAATTTTGATGGAGGAAAAGGACAAGCCCTTATGAAGCATCTCAGTCAAGTATTGTAGAATCTGAGGTAAACTGGGCACTGCTGCGTTCATTCCTTGAGACTGGTTGCAGGCATAAAATCTTTTCCATTTTGCAGCATAAGATTTTCTAGTACTAGGCCCTCCTTGCCTCTAAAATGATATTCATCACTGACTTACTGAGGGATGGTAAAGGAGAGATTAGGTAGCCAGGCTGCTAGGTTCAGGGTTTGCAGATGAGGGTGCAGAATCTGGTTCTCCTGCTGAGACAACAGGGAAGGAGTCTGAGGCAGGTGCCATGGAGCCAAGCGTGACACACTGTGCAAGAGTGGGTACCAGTGTTGGCGAGGCCAGTCTGGTGCAATTAAAATCGTCCTTGGTTTGTCCTGTTTGATCTTTAGTAGTGCCTTGAAGAGCAGAGACAGAGGAGGAAAGGCATAAACGGATATATTTCTCCAGCTGAAGAATAGAGCATCCACTTTCCAAGCTAGCTTGTGGGGAATCCTTGTGCAAAATTTGTCCAGTTGATGGTTCTGGGGGGAGGCAAGCAGGTCTATATCTGGGCTCCCCCATTTGCTTGTCAACATGTTAAAAATCCTTTGTTCCAGTTTCCACTCGTGTGGGTCCATGAGATTTCTGCTTAGTCCATCTGCCAGTGTATTTAGTTTTCCTGGCAGGAATTGAGCTTGTAGATTCACTTGGTAGCTCAAGGGTGTGTTCCACAATGCCATGGCTAGTCTGCAGAGGGGGAAATAATGTGTACCCCCCCCCTGCTTGTTTAAGTACCACATGACAATGGTGTTGTCAGTCTTTACCATTAGTTGTCCTAGAAGAATGTGGTGCTTGAAGGCTGTCAGAGCATTCTGTATAGCCAACATTTCCTTTTGATTTATGTGTAGGTGCATTTGACTTGGGTTCCATTTGCCCTAAATGCACTTCCCAGCCAGGTGAGCCCCCCATGCATAGTCTGATGCGTCTGTTAAGATTTAGGCGGCAGGGGGTAATGTGAATGTTAGTCCCCTGTTTTGGTGGCAGGCCTCTGCCCACCAAAGGAATTCTAGGCATAGGCAAGGTAAGACAGGAATCCTTGCTTCTAGATCCAGTGAATGTTGACACCATAGGGCTTTTGAGATACCATTGTAGTTTCCTCATATGCAGCCTTGCATATGGAATTAGAAGAATGCAGGAGGCCATGAACCCCAAGGTTAGCAGTATTTGCCTTGCAGATAGCTGGGTTTTTGTGGCCACTTGTTTGAAGTAGGTTGTCAAATGAATCTGTTTCTCTAGTGTGAGGAAAGCCATCTGAGAAGTTGTATTCAAGCTTGCTGCCAGGAATATAATTTGTTGACAGGGTACCAGGTGTGATTTATTTTCATTTATGGTGAACCCCAGACAAGTCAGTACCCTTTGAACAAAGGCCAGATGATTCAAAAGAATGTCCTGGCTTTCTGTCTGAATTAAACAATTTGTCCAGGTATGGGTATATTTGAATATTTCTTTGCCTGCAAAATGCAATGACTGGAGCTACGCACTTTGTGAATACCCTGGGCACAGTAGATAAGCTAAAGGGCAGTGCAGAGACCCGATAGTACATGTAGCCTGCTTTGAAGCGTAGGTATCTTCTGCAAGACTCCCTAATAGGGATGTGCAGGTATGCTTCTTTTAAGTCTAGTGTTGCCAACCATGCATCTTTGCCTAGCATAGGAAGCAGCTGGTGAAGAGTCGGCATCTTGAATTTTGGAATCACCAGAAAGGTGTTTAGAGTAGAAAGGTCCAAGATAGGATGCCATGTATTGCCTTTTCTGGGTAGCAGGAAAAGTCTCTAATAGAAACCTTGCCCCTTTTCCTCTTCTAGTACCAACTGAATAGCCCCCATGTTTAAGACAGAGAGAGAGAGAGAGAGAGAGAGAGAGAGAGAGAGTACTTGAATTTGGGCCTCTGCCCACTGATTTGGGGGTAGATCTGGCCACCTGCTTGGTGTAGGTAACATGTGGAAGTGAAATCTGTATCCTTAGGACACTATATTTAAAACCCATTTGTCCTGGGTAATGAGTTCCCAGTTTTTGACCTGCAGACCAATCTTTCCGCCTAAAGGAGCATTCAGTTGGGAAGTGCTTGGAAGTTTTAAAAGCAAGTCATTGAGACAGTTTTCCATAGGGGAGTCTTACTACTCCCAGATTTGGGTGCGGAACCCCCCCCCCCCACTGTTTAGTCTTGTGTGTCCCTTGGGACTGAAAACTGGGGTTTCTGCTGTTTCTGGGTTTGGCTTGAGAAGACCTGGAAGGGACTGGAAAGGCCCAATGAGGGCCAGTGCCTACTAAATCTAGGAGGCTTAACTTGTAAGAAATCTTTAACAGTTTGCATAGATTTAGCTTCATCTTCCATCTTTTTAAGAACTTCCTCAGCCTTGTTCCAAACAGGCGGTCCTGATTTAAGGGAGCATCCAACAATTTAGCTTTAACATGATCAGGCAAAGATTGTTCCTTAAGCCAAACATGCCTTCTGAGCACAGACCTAGTAACAGCAGCCCTGCAAGAGGCCTCTAATGAATCAAATCCACATTGCAAAATATGTTTTCCAACCCGTTCAGCAGAATGCATTAAATCCTGTAATTCTTTATTTTCAGCAGAGTCAGGAATCAACATACTTTTCTGCTTAAGCAATCCAATAACATGTTGATACTTTAACATATGAAACTGGCAGTTTAAAGCTCTAATGGCCAAGGTTGCAGAGGTGTAAACCTTCTTACATTATCTATCCAGCACCCTGGAGTCTCTATCAGAGGGGGTAGGATTTTTACCAGTAGAAGCCTTAATGCCCTGGAGTCCCTGTGATATAGTCTCTGGATTCGCAATAGGATTTTTAAAAAGGAACTTGTGTGAATCAGGAACCCTGTAGTATCTGTCAGGTTTTCTGGGAAAAGAGGCGAAGAATCAGGGGCCAAACTAGATTCTGAAAAGGCATCATCAACAATGTCTAGTACAGGAGGTATAGCTAAAGGCCTATGTTGATGCAGGAGTAAGAAATCCCCAAGCCTCTTTTTTGAATCAGAAAAATCCTGGCTTTCCCAGTGGAAATGATCCCTTAGCGTATGTAAGGTCTCACCAAAAGAAAAATCCTCTGGAGGGGAAGCAGAGGGAATACAGTCCTCTGCATCAAAATCCTCATAAATAGATAAGGGCAAACCCAGATCATCAGAAGAATCAGAAAAATCAGAATCCTGGTCAGAAGATTCATAAACAACTTCAGTCCTAGGTCTCTTAGAAGGGGGAGGTTGGCTTCCCCTGATTAGAGTTATAAGATCTTCAGCCATTCTTATCATTTATTTTTTAGGCATAGAGGCCTGAGCATGCGGCCGGGGCGTCGGTTTCTTAGGCATGGTTCGAGATTTTGGTCTAAATGAAGAAGGAGGCATCGGTTTAATATGCAAGTCCGTAGGCCTGAATACACCCTCAGAGGCCGGTGCCTGCAAAGCAGCACCGGACCCATCCAAGGAAGAGACATCCGCAGGTTCCACAGTTGAAGCATTTCATGGCATACCAGACCCTGAATGGGTCTCAGTAGAGGCCTGCGAGTCAGAAGTAGCGGGTATCAGGGGCTGCGAAAGTGCCTGAGTACCGGTGAACTGGCGACTGGCTTAGGAGAAGTGTCGTCGGCAGCTTTGGACCTCGGAGGGCTGTTTCGGTCTTTATCTTTGCGTTTTTTCGGAATCTTGATAGTCTGATGGCTAACCGACGACATATCTGGATAATTAAACCGAGAACAGAAATATCTACAGGTGAAAATATACAGACAACTGATAGTGCGCTGATTAAATAAAAGCACAAAACCAACAGCAAGGTACGTTGTGGTCAGGGCCTAGGCAAGGAATACAGTACGAATGAAAATCTTTGCAAGGTTTTTGCTTTCCACAAGTAATGCAATTATTAACTTTTACTGACATCGGTAAGGAGCAAGAAAAGGTTTCCCCAACGGGGTACTTAGCTTTAGTTGAAGACTTTGGTTCTAAAACTTGAAAACGAAAATTTCAGGAGTCGGCCGACTGGCACTTGCAAACTGCTTTTGCTTCGGGCATCGCACAGCAAGAACGACTGATGTAATGGTGTCAGCTGCATGTTTTATACCCCCGACGACCTGACGTCATGGAAGGGACAGCAACCGAAGCAGGACCCAAGACTTTGCTAATCAGGCCAGCTGAGGGCTACTGCAAGCAGATAACCCAAATGTAATGACTGCAACAATGAAACACGAACATCAGTATCTTTTCCACTTTTCTGAATAGGATTTTCTAGTACTAGGCGTCCTTGCCTCAAGAATGGCATCCAGCACCTGCTTATTGAGGGCTGCTAGGTGTGAGCTCAGGGAATTAACTAGGCTGCAAGGTTCAGGGTTTGAAGCTAAGGGAAACATAAACACCACGAAATTCAAAGGAAGACACAGAAGTAGCTTACATCCATCTTTATTCTTTCCATCCTGGTACCTCGGCTATTCGCCTTCAATGGGACATACTTTAACATTTTCAGAGTTCTTTTATATATGCATTAATTGATTAATTAAGCATAATTTGATTAATTAAACATCATAATGTCAAACATTTAACTCTTTCACCACTGAAACCTATTCCAAGGAAAGAAACATTTCCATCGTTTGACAATTTAAAATTCATTTTTTTCTTTTCTCCACTTACAAAATTTTCAAAATATTAGTTACAAAATATATAAATATAAATAAACTAAACACTCCAAATTTAATTATTAGATAAATTTCCTTAATACAATAAATTCTTATCATTTAAACATTGTGTATAAATGTAACAACCTGTTGATCATTTTAACTTATCAGTATTACAAAACTTCATTTTTAACATGTATTACATCAACAAATATAAGTTAAATTTCATTTTAAATTTCCAAATTCATTCCCTTAGGGAATAAAGTATGGTACTCAATAATCATCCTCTGTTCTAACTTACTTAGTGCTGCTTTATAATTTCCTTTACTAAAATGGGGCCTGGCTAGAACACTAAACCTGAAACTATCATTCTCACCATTATGTGTACTACAAAAATGTGCAGCTACAGGGCTCTCTAGATTACCCCTCCTTATGTCACCCAGATGTTCCAAAATACGAATCTTAATTTGTCTAGTGGTTTGCCCAATATACCATTTTGCTGGAACACAATCACAACCTAATATGTATACAACACCTGTTGACCTACAATCAAACCTTTTAAAAGCAGTATACCTCTTTCCATTTATTTTCACCCCGTGCATATTTTTAATTTTATTGCAGACAGAACATCTCCCACAGCTATACATCCCTACCTTACCATCTGTTTTAACTTCAACTTTCCTATTTAAAATCTCTTTTAAATTAGGATACCTTTTATAGGAAAAGGTGATGTGTTTAGGAAAAAAGTGACCTATTGCAGGATCTTCACTCACCACAGGCCACAAATCCCTAATAATTTTTTCCATAATATTTGAAAAGTTGGTGTTTATGTTTCTGAAGAAATTTGAGGTTTGCTTCCTGGAGGTGTATTGTTTTTGAAGCTAAGGGTGCAGAATCTGGTCCGATCGCTGGGACAGCAAGGAAGGGGTCTGAGGCAGGTGCCATGGTTGTAGCACTGTCAGACTGCGCAAAAGGGGATACCAGTGCTGGACAGTCTGGGGCAATCAGTACTGTCCTTGGCTTGTCCTCTTTGATCTTTAGTAGAACCTTCGAGAGGAGAGGCAGAGGGGGGGGGGGGGGGGAAGGCGTAAATTGAGAGGCTGTGCCAGGTAAAGGACAGGGCATCCACTTTCCAAGCTTGACTGTGGGGAGTTCTGGTGCAGAATTTGTTCAATTGGTAGTTCTGAGGGGAGGCAAAAGGGTCTACCTCTGGTATCCCCCATTTGTTCCTCATGAGCTTGAATATTTTGGGTTCCAGTTTCCATTCGTGTGGGTCTATGAGATTTCTGCTTAAGTCGTCTGCCAGTAAATGTAGATGTTTTGAATGTATTCACTGTTGCAGTCATAACATGAGGGTTATAAGCCATGCTGAAAGATTGAGAGTCTGCAAGTCTGGGTGCAGTATCTCCCCCTCCACCTGGGTCAAGAGGTCTGAGATCAGGGAAAGCTGCTTGGGGGCTGTAAACTCAGTCTACGCAGTAAGGGGTACCAATGCTGTCTGGGCCGATCTGGAGCAATGAGGATGGCCTTTGGTCTCTCCTCCCTTATTTTGATCAGTACCCTGGGAATAAGAGGCAGAGGAGGGAATGCATACAGAAAGAGGGAGTTCCAGGGGAAGGTCAAGGCATCCACCTTCCATGCTAGTAGGCGATACTCCCTGGTACAGAACGTTTGCAGCTGGTGGCTGAGGTGCGAAGCAAAGAGATCCACCTCCTGAGTCCCTCACTCCTGAGGGATTTGCAGAAAGATTTCCTTGTGGAGCTGCCATTCGTAGGGATCAAGTAAGTTTCTGCTTAGGTGGTCTGCCAGGGTGTTGTTGACCCCTTGTAGGTATTAGGCAATTAGGTGTAGACCCACGGAGGTGGCCGTCAGCCAGAGGTTCATGGCTAGACTGCACAGAGGGCAAGATTGGGTCCCCCTCTGTTTGTTGATATGCCACATTACTGTGGTGTTGTCTGTTTTTATAAGGAGAACCCCTGGCCTGAGATGGGGTTTGAAGGATGTCAGATCCTTCTGTACTGCCATAATTTCTTTCTGATTGGATGTGTAAGGGAAGGTTCTGGGCATCCCAAAGACATTGGGTGCACCTGCCTGCTAGGTGAGCGCCCCAAGCAAGTCTGAGGCGTCAGTGGTGATGGTCTGGCCGGTAGGGCGGAGGATGAAGGGAAGACCCTTGTTCTTGGCACAGGCCTCTGCCCACCAGAGAAACTCGGCCCTTATACATGAAATCAGGGGGAAGAGAGGTCTCTAGAGACTGACAGTGATGAAACCAAAGGTTCTTATACCACTGAAGTTTCCTCATGTGATGCCTGGCCGGAGGCATAAGAAGGATGCAAGATGCTATGTACCAGAGGGCTTGCAGGAACTTCCTCGCAGTGAAGTGAGTTCTGGAAGCCAGCTGGGTAAAGTAGAGAGTCAAGAAGCTCTGCTTTTCTGAGGATAGTAAGGCCATTTGGGATGCTGTGTCTAGCAGAGATCCCACGAAAATGATCTTCCTGGTGGGAGTTTGCTTTGATTTTTTCTCGATGGTGAACCCCAGGGAAGTTAGGAAAGATTTGATAAAGAGAAGGTCTTGGAGCAGCTTTTCTTTGCACTCTGCCTGAATGAGGCAGTAGTCCAGGTAAGGGTAAATCTGTATATTTTTCTGTCTGCAAAATGCTATGGCCGGGGCTAAGCATTTGGTGAATACTCTGGGTGCAGTAGATAAGCCAAAGGGCAGCACAGAGAACGTGTTGTGATCTTGCTCTGAAGCACAGGAATTTACTGCAGGATTCCCTTATGGGGATGTGGAGGTAGGCATATTTTAGGTCTAAGGTCACTAGCCAGGCATTTTTTGTCAGCATAGGAAGCAGCTGCTGTAAAGTTAGCATTTTGAATCTGGGGACCACCAGGGAGGTGTTCAGAATGGAAAGATCCAGGATGGGGTGCCAAGTGCCCTCTTTTGTGGGAATAAGGAATAGTCTGGAATAAAGGCCTTTGCCTGTTTGTTTTAAGGGGACAGGTTCTACTGCCCCCTGGGATAGGACAGTCTGGACCTGTTTCAGTGCCTCTGTCCACTGACTTGTAGGCAAGTCTGGGTACCCTCTTGGAATTGGGATTTCGCTGAAGGAGAATTTGTATCCCTGAAAAATGATCTTTAAGACCCATTGGTCCTTTGTTATAGAAAACAAAATTTCTTTGAAGAGGGATAGCCTTCCTCCTAGCTTTTGGTGAGTGAAAGGAGGGCAGATGGAGGAGGGGGAGTCATTGGGAGTTTTTTCCATAGAAGGGTGGCTTAGAACTCCCTGCCTTTGGGGTGGAAGTGGTCCACTGTTTGCTTCCCTGCTGGCCCTTGAATAGGGGCCTGGATGGTTTGTCCCTGCGGGACCAGTGCTTAGAGGAAAAGTTCCTGCTGAACCTGGGCGGCTGAACCTGAAAGAAATCTTTTACTGTTCGCATAGATTTTGCTTCGTCTTCCATCTTTTTAAGCACCTTTTCTGCTTTTTCCCCAAACAAGCGCCCCTTATCTAGGGGTGCATCAAGAAGTTTAGACTTGACAAGATCAGGGAGAGGTTGTTCCTTCAGCCATGCATGTCTCCTAATGACAGATCCTGACACTGCTGTCCTGCTAGAGGCTTCTAGGGTGTCATATCCATGGTGTAATGAGTGTTTGGCCACTTGACAAGCAGAGTGCACTAAATCTGCTAACTCTTTTGAATTGGTACAGTCAGGAAAGGTAGAAATCTTTTGTTTTAATAGTTCCAAACTGTGTTGTTGACATTTTAACATATGGAACTGACAATTGAGTGCTCTGATAGTTAAGGTTGCAGAGGTGTATACTTTTTTACCCCATCTGTCCAGAGCTCTGGAATCCTTGTCAGAAGGAATAGGATATTTGGCAGAACTAGTCTTAGCTCCTTTAGGTCCCTGTGTAATGACTTCTGGGTCTGCAGCAGGATTTCTGTACAGGTATTTGAGAGAATCTGGTTCTCTGCAATATCTGTCAGGTTTACTGGGAGCAGGTGGGAGAGCATCACGGGCTAAGCTGGATTCATGGAAAACATCTTCCACACTTCTAAAATAGGGGGGATGGCCAGGGGTCTGTGCTGGGGCAGGTCCAGAAACTCTCCAAGTCTTTTCTTAGAATGGGGAAGTCCTGAGATTCCCATTGGAAATGTTCCCGGAGGGTGTGAAGGGTTTCCCCAAAGGAAAGGTCGTCTGGAGGGAAGGCAGAAGGAATGGATTCCTCTACATCTAAATCCTCATAAAGCAGTCAGAGGTTGCTGTTCCTTTTCAAAATAGGAATAGTCAGATTCCTCAGAATCCTGTTCTGTTATAATTTCCTGGAGAAGGGTGCCTTTTTCTTTTAGAAGTTGTGGCCTGACTATCCCGGATAAGGGAGAGGAGATCCTCCGCCATTTTAAACATTTGTGCTTGGGGTGGTGGAGCAGGAGCAAGATGGTGGCTAGAAGCAGATTTTCTCGTAGTGGCCTGGCTTCTAGGCCTGAGAAAATCCATCGGCCTGAGAGAAATTGTAGTCAGATGAGAAGATGTTTTTTGTCTAGGTTTGGTAGTGTGAACGGCTTACTCAGAAGTCGGTGCCTGTGTCACGGCTCCAGACCCAACTGAGGCAGTGACTGCCAAAGGCTCGGAAGATGAAGATTTCTGTGGCATACCAGACTCAGAAAGGGTCTCAGTAGAGCCCTGAGTAGACACTGAATCGGGCAATGGGGGCTGCGACAATGCCTCACTGAATTCCAGAGAACTGACGACCTGCTTAGTGGTAGAGTCATCAGGAGGGTTAGTCTTGTGTGGTCTGTCTCTATCTATCTGTTTTTTCGGAATGTCCACAGATTGTTGGCTGATGGATTCCATATCGTAAATTTGAAGACAGAACATGAAAATAACTATCTACAAAAAGAGCTCTACGGCGAATGGTTCTCACATTAAAGAGGGCACAAAGCCAGCAACGGGGGAAGTCGTGGTCTGGGCCTAAACAAGTGACGCAGTAAGAATGGAAGTCTCTGCGGGGGATCCGCTTTCCACAGACGAGACAATTGTTAACTTTTTCAGTTAGTACAAGAAAAAAGGGCCCCCAACGGGGTACTTAGCTTTTGACATTTTCAGCTGAAATTCAAACTCTGGTAGCGACGGACCGGCACTCGTGCAAACTGCTTCTGCTACAGGCTCCACAGCAAGAAAGACTGATGTAATTATGTCGGCTGCCTTGCTTTATTGCATGGACGACCTGACTTCAGACTGCAGGCGAGTGCAGCCGACATAAAAAAAAACATTGACTCTGGTGGTATTCGGGCCAACTGAGGGCTACCACAGTAGGGATAACCCAGAGGTGATGACTGCAACAGTAAAACATGAAGAACATCCTTAGTTCTAAACTGCAGGCTACTACAGTACTGTTTTCCCTTTGACCCCCAAGAATACAAGCTCAAAGCTTACCAACAACTCCATTTCCTAAACGGCTGTAATGTAGACTTGCTACCATTTCCATTCAATTCCAGATTGCATATTTTCATCATGTCCTTAACCTACTGGAAGCTTCCTGTAATCATGTCTTTCTTGTTTTTTTTTTTTCCTAGTAATTACTTTAACTACAATACCAATTAGTGAAATTAAAGCCCTTATGAGATTTGGTCTTCCCATTTTTGTCCATTCTAGTAGAAATGGTGAAAATATGTTCTTGACCATTTATCCTTGTCATAATCCCTTCTTAAATCTGCTTTCAAATGAGACAAAGTTTCACAGCACAAATATCATGTTCCCAAGTATATACCTGTTCATTACAACTCCAGCACAGGTTACTAGTTTGTGAGAATATTTTGCTGTTTCTCAAGTGTATAAAAATAGAGATGGAGACATTTCCATGTAAAAATTCTTAACTGTCTAGAGATTCTCTGGTGTACTTGTTGACCAGGTATACTTCATTCCCAACCTTGGCAAATTTTAATTACATAGTATTTTTTCAGGTCTGTTAAAAACTTATAACTTCACTCTGACTTTTTATTGTGCCACATGCCCTGGTCTTTATGAGCAGATCCAATAATGACGGCCTCTCTTGATGGGGGTTAATATACCTTGTAAAATTCTTTAAATTCCTTAGTTAAACCCCAATAATTTGACAGTTTCCTCACAAGTGATAGGATCCCCTAACTTCCTCCCAAGACTACCACCTTGCCCAAGATGCTCCCAGTATTTAACATTTGTGTGTCTGTGCTTCCAAAGACTAAAGGCTCCCTCCCTCTCTGGTTAAAAGATCCCCAAAGTAGTGTACTTTCTATCAGGAGGAGCAACTTTTCCAGTTCTTTAATTTGCTAAAAAGTCATAATCCCCATGATAAAGGAACCGATGTATTTAAGTGGTTAGTCTTCCCAGTCAGGTGTTAATTATTTCTCGTATACCTTCCAGAGCATTCCTGCATGGTCTTTCAACTCTGATAAATAACAGTTTTCCACCTAGAACCATAGTTTTGACTTTGTAGTATGATCTAACTTGAGTGGTTCTAAAGTACCCTTCAAGGTCTGGGAGTCCCACACCCCCTTATTCCTTTGGTAATACCAATTTATCCCATTGTACCCCCCCCCCCCAAAATCTTTCAGTTTTTTTTTTTTTTTTTTTTTTTTTTTTTAACAACCCATACACCTTTTCTTCTGGCAAATAAAAATAGGCCTGACCTACATACAGTACCAGTGGAAATAAAAACATTTCTGATTCCTGAATCTTGCTCTCCTCTTCAATAAATATAATTTTCCACTTTCGAATATCAAGCTATAATTTTAATTTCTGTTTTTTACACATTTTTGCTGCTGCTTTGTTTATACTGTCAGCAGGGAGCATCACTCAACTTCTGAAAGGCCTGCCCAAGGAAGACAACCCCCGCAACAAGCCAGACCCAGGAAAGGTCTGCCTATGCTCATCCTTACAAGATAAAATCTTGACCTACATCCTTCTTTGATGGTGAATACTTTAAGGCTGCTGCCTATCAACAGCACCAACACAAAGTGGGCCACATGGAAGCCCACAGCAAAAGTCCTCGTTTTTAGGACCCTAGAAGCAGGAAGGGTAACCGTTTTAAATCTCAAGACTCTTAATTATAAGTCTCAAAATAGCATCACTAAATGTGCAAAAACGAGGACTTGACAGATAAGTCAGCTTTCGGTCTCTCAGAATATTCCTTTTACTCTAAGGTATCAAAATCCCAGAATAAGTAGCAGAAGTGTGTGTGGGTGTAGCCTCCCAAACTGGGGGTTACAGATGGGCATCCCCCTACAAAAAATAACTGACAAAGTTCAGCGGTCAACATCAGTTGTTGTTCTTTAATTTTGCTGCCCCCCCCCCTGGTATTCGGGCCAACCAAGGGCTACCACAGCAGGGATAACCTCTCCTCCCCCCAGGACTCAGTTACAGGCCTTGGAATTACCACAGGGAGCATTCAAGAAGGACCGAGTACTCTTCCAGTGTTGGGTCTGCCACAGAGAATTACAGTCTGGACAGGCAAGACAGACTATTACAAGATCTAAGCCCCATCATGATGCAAGAACACCCTTCTGCCATCTTACACACAGCTTTATACGTCTTAAGTGGTAGATGGACAAGTTATTATGGTTTCTGGTTCACAACAGAGTGCAAAGATCACAAACAGCCACAGGGGAACCCACTCCCCTCAGTTATTGGCCTCTAAGAGGAGTATGGGAATTGTGATGCTTCCAGGATGCAAAGAAAGCATCCATAAGTATCAACTCTATGGTCTGATGACCCAAAATTCCTTAATCCTCCTCTCCAAACTTTCATTAATGCACTTTTGCAAAGGCCAGTACAAGCATTTCTTTAGCCTAGGGTTTAACCAAAGGAGGGGTCATGGGGTGGAGCTATAGTGAGGGGAGATCTCAATGTCCCCATCTGTCTCATACATAGGAACTTCAAGCTCCACGGAGTCCTCTTCCTAAATCAAAGAAGGCTGATAGAAAGCCTGTTCTAATCCCAGCTTCAAAGAAGGGTTGGCTTGCACTCAGCCAGTTCCCAAGGGGACAGGCATGCAATGGATAAGCATTTGAGGGGAAGTGATGGAACACCAATATTTAGGGATAAAACTCAATTACAGTGAAGGGATACAAATGGTCATAAGACCTGATGCTGAAATCAATCCCTACTCTCTAAGGCTGCAATCTCACACCTACAAATAAAAGTTGCACCACATAAAAAAAAAATGTCTTGATGGCCTAACCTGCCAACTATAGTACAAGACACCCTGGTGGATCCTTCTCACTCTAGGCCACAGAGCTCTGCCAAACCACACGGAGGTCTGAGGAGAACAGTCATTAGTCTAGTGACTTACCACTGAACAAATGCCAGATAATTCCTGGGCTTGCTCTCCAAGAGCAGTCTGGTTGCAGGTAGATTCTGATAAGTCAACAGGGGTGAAGGTGCAATTTTTTCACCACAGGATATCCGAGGTAGTTGCCAGTGGTGTACCTAACTGTCTCCCATTAACACAAAGGACAGTAACATGGGGCTCATGAGGTTCATTCATAACTGGACTTGTGTGTGATCAATGTCTGCTCTCCGTAGCCTTTATTTTTTTTACCACTGGCCCAGGACTGTGCGAGGAACCCTCCTACATGTCTTGCACTGGGCACACACAACTTCCATCTTGTGAGATGTGACTTAGAACTACAGTTTTGTACTGCTCATCTTTGAATGGCTATGCTGAAAAACAAAGTTACTTGTGGCAAAACTTTACATCATGGTCTTCACCCAGGCAATAGGGCATGGCGAGTGCAGGTCTATCTTCTTGATCTAGTGACCATGGAAAAAAATGATGGATTGCATTTCCTAGACATCAGCTGTAGGATATTCATACAAGATAAACTTCAGTTTCATGATTCCATCTGTGTTAACAGCAGAAAGGATCATCATGTACCAGGGAACCTTGTACTCTTGGGGATTACCAGGGAACCTTGTACTCTTGGGGATCACATAACATAACACGCACTGGCAGAGGGTGTGCATGTCCCCAAGCATGATTGTTAAAGATAAAAATAGCCAAGCTGGGAAGAACAGAGGAAGATCTCCCAATCATATGCCCTCTGAGGAGGACTTCTAATATCAGATCTTGACATACTTAAATGGTCATTGAAATCTCAGAGATCTAAGGTGGAATGGTACCCCTGAGTCCATTACAAAATAAGGAAAGCATCCTATCCTCTTTCCAAAGTAGAGCAGGCTCTGCTGCACCTCCGAGTGCATTTACTTCTCTGAAGTCGAGACCAATGTCAATGACCTCTGGCTGACTAAATTTGCAGATGATTGCAAATTAGGAGTCATCATTGATTTGCCCACCGGCACAAATGTTCTCCAGGAAGGATTGACAGGCAAACAACTGCGGTGAGACCCATGGACTAAAATTAAATGTCAAGGAATGCATAATAGTATCCGTTGGGAAGTCATTCACCCCTGGTAACTACCAAATTGACACAACATACCCCTTAGAGTTGACCCAGTAGTCAGGGATGTAGGGAAACACAAACAGTAATCTAGCCTTTGACCATCACGTATCTATAGTAGTGAGGAAATCATTCTATGTTGTGTAACATATAAACAAAGGTATGGTATCCAAGTCCAAGGAAGTCATTGTTCCACTGTATTCTGCATTTAGACCTACCATTGAGTACAGCCCTAAAGCTAGAGATGTGGACAGGATTCCATTCTACAAAAAAAATCTTTCACTTATTCTACAAGTGGTTATGAAATGCAACAATGTTTTGTTATGCACAGACCTACCCTACAATAACTCCCCTCTTGCCCACCCTGTGAAAAGCCTTTATCTTCTTAGCTGACATTAAAGCAGAAAATGCTATGGTTTCCAACACTAATGCTGGATGAAAGGGATCGCAAAGAAACCTACTGTAGAACAGTTATTCAGAGTTTCATTCTATTTTCTCCTACAAGAGTTTTATAAGTACTTATCTTATAACGTGCTGGAGGACATTAATTTGGGTATTTCCTAGCAGAAAAGACAGCCCTGAGGCAAAATGACTCCATGCAGACTAGGCAATGGGAACTTAGACTTCTTCCTGAAGTACCAGTTCAGCCTCTTCTGGTGAGCAGGAAGAACAGCTACATGTCGGTCCTTAAAGAGACTTAATGAGCCTGACAGTCCATCTAAAGTGCAAGCTGTTCAGGAGACAAAAGGGAGGGAATGTCTCATTTTTGTCCGTCTCTGAACAAAGGAACTTAGTAATTTCTGAATCTCTTTCCAGGTGACAAATGGGAAAAGGGAATACCCTCCTCATTCTTGCCCTCACAATGGACAGTCTGGGTTCACCAGATGCTTCTAATGGTTCCCATGCAAAGTCTTACTCCCCATGACCCGACTAGATCACATCTGGCAGCAGAGTCACTCACCCACAAAAAAAGAAGTTACGTACTTACCATAATGTTCCACCTGTGTATTTTCATTCTTCAACCACTGGGTTTGGATCCGATCCTTGGATCCAACCTGGCTGATGCCATAGCTCGTGGCCAACTAAAACTTTTGAGCTCCTCCCTACCCATACTACACCAACCCCCAACATACCTCTTGTTTGCTATTTGACATACAAAGAGAAGTTCTGCCCCTCAGCTAAAGCCAGAAAACTAAATAAACCAGAAAAAGTATAAAGAAATAATTCTGGCACCACGATAACCATTAAACTATAGAAATAATATACTTTCACCAAGTTTGGCTTCTTTAGGCAAGCAACCAATGACAAATATAAACAGCACTTAAATACTTAAAGCCATTAGAAACCATGTGATGTAAAAAGTTTACATTTAAAGAAAAAGGAGTTGCGTACTTACCATAACTTGGCATCTGTGCTATCCGTGTCATTATTCCATCACAGATGGGTCTTGGATCTGCCCTTGGATTTGAGATGGCAACTTTCTTAGACAGATCTAGAGCTCAAGCTCCTCTCCTTCCCATAATCCCTTGCTACCATCTAACCCACAGATCTCGTTTGCCACTGAAACACTTGAGACGTGGCTCAGGCTTCACCATTTTTTTTTTTCAGATAAGTGTTTTTTCTGTATTTTGTTTGCTATATTGTAGGGCTCCATTCTATAGTTATCTGTCCCTTTTGTTGTTTAATTGAATTTCCTCCCCTCCCAGTTAGAACTTAGGTTAGTTAGGTTCTCCTCCCTCTTCCGGTGGTGGAGCTTCACTCTTTTTTTTTTTTACTTTAAGTAGCTTCTAAAAACTCTTGATATATACGTGTGTGTATGTGTTTATATACATATATATATATACATATATATACATACACACACACACACACACACACACACACACACACACACACACACACACACACACACACACACACACACACCCTTGCCTTTCCTTTAGTGAGAGTGTTCTTTACAGCTGTGGGTGTTTGTGTGGGGCTCTCTCTTACTTGGCATGGCTGATAAACCTTCTGGGTTCAAAAGGTGCTCCTAGTGTGGTCGGAAGATGTCATGTTCTGACTTGCACGAGGAGTGTCTGTATTATTTAGGTTTGGTGCCCCTGGAGGTTGAATATGACATTTGTGCTGCATTCAACACCAGTGCCCTTGTAGAGTGCCATAACAAGCTGGCCATTAATAAAGGGCTTAGCTCAGATTGATCCTCGGCCTACGGACTCCCCTTTCAAGCATTCTCAGGAGCCGAAGAAGACACCTCCTCCTCCCTTGGGGAGGTGGCCCTCTTATTCTCTTCCAAAGCAGCAGAGACTCTTGGATCGCAGATCCCCTAATCAGTGTCCAGCCTCTTCAGCTTTGGATACTAGGCCCGCTGTTCCAAGAGCCTCTGATCAGACTGTTGGAACCAAGGCCTTGGTGGATCGCAGCCTTTGCATCCAAGTAGGAACAAGCAGTCCCAGGATCTGACCAGTTTGTCGGATCCGTCCAGCACTCCCTCCAAACCATCAGATCATACCAATTTGTTGGATCAGACTGCTCTGTCAGAAACCATTCTCATTGAAGGCTCCCCTTCTCAGCCCTCCAACAGATCGGCTCAGAGTCGTCAGAGGGCTGCAGGATCCAAGGTTGGATCGCCAGCAAGATCTGGCCAGTCGTCAGCTTCATCCAGATCCTCCAGAAGTCTCCTTCCCTCAGACATGGACAGACATGGACAGAATGATGAGGAGTTAGCTCAAGGCCCAAACTGAGTTTGACTTGCTGCCGTCCTCTGCCCCCTGTGGCAAGGGGACTCTACCCATCCACAGGACTGCATTGTCCTCTTCCAATCAGACAGGTTTTGGAATGTCAGAATCAGAAGATTTTTTAGTGAGAGGCCGAATGCGTCAGGTATCCCCCCACTTCTCAATGCCATCAGGGTCCCTGGCTGGCTCTATTCTGCAGCCCTCAGACCAGGGCGGGCCTTGTCTCCAAAGGGTGAGTGCAAGTTCCATGGGGGTGGGTTCACATCTGGAGGTTTTGGACTGCTCTCTTCCCTTGGGGGCTTCAGCACTGGATAGAGCTCTGGACCAATATCATTCTAGGGGCTTTGGTGCTGCGTTGGGGTCCTTTCTTCCTTCCCAGGTGGCCCCATTCACTCTAGGTCCCCCCCCAGTCTCTTTCAGGATTGGGTGCAGAGGCCTCATCATCCGTCCAAGGTCAGCCCTCCAGCGAGCTCCTTCAGATGGGCACTTCCCTACCTGGGGTATCCATCTGCTCTGAGCCCTCCCCCGAGCCCACTGTACAGGAACCCCCTCAGAAAAGAACATGCAAGAGGGGGGCACTTGGACTCTCCCAGAGTCCCGCACAGAGGACATAGACTTGGAGGTGTCCTCTGGGGACATCCTGGAAGTTCTCAAGCAGAGAGGCAGATGGTCTTCGCCATCCCCATCTTTGGAGGAGTCAGTGTTCCTGAAGGCCTTCAGGATGGGCCCATATTCTACCTGGGATCTCTCCCTGCTGACAAGCTTGTGGGCCTTCACGCCAGCAGGGCTTGGAAGGAGATGGACACGGTGGAACCTGTGCCCAAGAAAGCAGACAAATTCCTCAGTCCTCCCAATGACGGGTAGTTTTGGAGCAAAGGGTTCCCTGTTGATGCCATTGTGGTGGCTGCTACTACTAAGGAGGAGCTAGCTGAACAAAGCTCCTTGGTCCATCCCCTGAACAGGGAGTCCCAGGCGACTGACCATTTTGAAAAGCGCACTTTTGCCTCAGCTACTTTTGTTCTAAGAGCAACTAATTACTTGGCCCATTTTACCTGGCTTCAGAGGGATTTGGTTTTGGAGCTTACTACTTCTCCGTCAAGAGTTATTGCCTCTAGAGAGCCTCACACCGATTCTCCGAGGCTGTCTACTCTCACTTTAGCTAATGCCTCAATGAGGCTGATCTCCAATACTGAGGAGGCCACCCGTCAAGCAGCAGGCACCAGTCTTGCTATCCAGCGGCATGCCTGGCTTCACCTTTGTGGGTCTGTGGAACCCTTTAAGGCATCTTTCACCAACACCCCCTTTGATGGTTCCACTTTGCTTGGACCGTCTGTTAAGGAAACCTTGACCCATAGCTAGCAGGAAGGCAAGACTCTCCGTGGTAGGGATGAGGTTTTCTACTCCCCACAGGTCCTTTTCTAAGACCCAACGGGGAAGTAAGAAGATTCGGTTCCGGAGGAATCAGTCTTCCTTTAAGGATGCTCCCCAGGAATCCTCTTCTGCAGGCTGGAGCAGGAGAGTCAATGGTAGATGCTGCTGCAGGGGCACAGAGGATCCACAAACCAGGGCTCCCAAGAACCCTTCTTGCAGAAACACTTTCAGCATTTCTGAGGTGTTGCCAGACAGTCCTGCCCTGGAGGCAGTCTGGGGTCGTCTCTCCCTTCACCCACTAGCCTAGACAAGTCTCACCCTCCGATCAGTGGGTTCTAAAACTTATTGCCAGGGGTTACTTCATTTTCTTCTCTTAGCCCCCTCTAATTCAAAAATCTCTCCCAGACATACCACCCCGCCAAAGGGAGTTGGCCTATCTTGAGATGCAAGACCTTGTTCGAAAATGAGCCATTCAAGAGGTCCCAGCAGGACAATGAGCGTCCGGAACTTACGCACTTCTTTTTGGTGCCAAAAAGACTGGAGACCAGAGTCAGATTCTGGACCTCAGCAAGCTAAATTTGTCTGTCAAGAAGTCCAATTTCCAGATGCTCACTGTTCAGTCCATTCTATCTATTGCGCAAGAATGACTGATGTGCTCAGTGGATCTCAAGGACACGTACTATCATATAAAGATTGACAGATGCTCCACGAGACACTTACACTTTTGATTAGGGTGGTGGCAGCTCATCTCCTTTTGCAAGGTTTCCAAGTTTTTCCATACCTGGACAATACAATTCTCACAGCTCCCACAAGGCATCGACTATCACTGGCCACCAGGTGTCCTCAATTTTTTTCCAGCATTTAACCATCACAGTGGATCTTCCCAAGTCCAATCTAGTTCTGAGCCAAAATCTGGAGTTCATCTGGATCCAGCTAGACACAGTGTTAGAGTGCAGCACTGACTCCCCACAGGGTCAAACTAATTAGAGATAATGTCTATCTTTTGCTGGATCTAGCATGCCCATCAGTTCACTTGATTCTCCAAACATTAGGCTTGATGATGGCTGCCACTCTTTTAGTGCCTCTCGCCAGGTATCACATGCGAGTTCTACAATGGACCTTGGCAGTCCAGTGGTCCATTATGTCTCAGACGATGTCCCTGACGATAAAGTTGACTCTGGTGTGCAGGAATCATCTTACTTACTTGGTGGTCTCAATCTTAGAACCTACTTCTAGGCAGACTGCTTTGTCTCCCTCTGACCAAGGCCACAGTGACCATGGATGCCTCCCTGTTGGGGTGAGGTAGGGTATTTTCAGGGCAGGACGGTTCAAGGCACATGGTCTCTCATGGAGGCCAAAATGCACATAAATGTCCTGGAGATGAGAGCAGTCCTTCTAATGTTGCAAGCCTTCCAGGACTACCTCCCTCTAGTGACCATAACAGTTTCAGGCCGACAAACATGGCAGTTGACTGGTACATCAACAAGAGAGGGAAACACAAGAGAGGGAAACACAAGAGAGGGAAAATTGGTCTCATTCTCTATGCACAGAGACCACGAGAAAGTGTGGGAATGGGCGATGTTTTCCAGGAGCTTTCTTCTTGCAACTCATATACCCGGGAGTTTCACAGTGTTGGCCGAAAGACTCAGCAGGTCCATCTCGAGTCCTCACGAGTGGTCCCTGAATCCATCAGTGGCAAGGCAAATCTTCAACCATTGGGGTCAACCATGCTGCGACCTTTTTGCTTCCCCAGTCAACCACAAATGCAGCAATTACTCTGCCAGACCCCCCCCCCCTTTCAGGGGAGTCACCCAGAGACACTCTTGTTCACGACTGGCCTCCAGGTCTCCTCTATGCTTATCCTCCTATTCCTCTAATCCGCTATCTAATTTTATTTTTTAGGTATCTTAACAGTGATTTAATTGTAAATGTTTCATTAAGCCCCGGAGGTGTTTGTGCTCTAAACAGGCAATCCATCTGTTTTCTTGTTTCTCTGGTTCATTTATTAAATCACCCCTCTTATGTTTTCATTAATAATCTGTAGAATTAAACATTTAAAATAATGGGTACTACTACATTTTGTGTGTTTATACAGAGTATTTGTTTCAACATTTCTATACAACTCAAAGGTGATCACAAAAGCACTCTTTTAGCTTCCTATTTGTCTTTCCAATATAAAAAGCAGTACATTTTTGACATAATGCCTATAAACTAAATTCTTGGTGTTACATGTGCCGTAGCATCTAAAAGCAAAATTTTATTTATAGCATGCATAAAAGACTTTTCTGTATAAATATGATTTCAAAAATAACAAGCATTACATTTATATGTTCCTAATTTAGAACTAAAAGGTCTATTTATATACTTTTTTTGTTCTTTATGACATAACTTCTTTAAATTGCTAGAATGTCTATATGCAAAAGAAAGATGTTCTGTTGCAATATTGTTAAAACATGGCATATGTATCAAACCAATATTTCTGAATAATTTCTTTAACCTTATATGCATTTGTATTATATGGTAAAACACATTAAGTTTAGAATTACTGTGTTCATTACTGACAATGCTATTACTACTAGACATTTCCACTTTCTCTGCATATATTGGTCTTGTTGTACCATTTGAGACCGAATTTCTCTCTCTGATAGAATAATTTCTTTCTGTTTGCATCCTCTGTGTACAAGTCCTTAACCACATTATCTGTCTGTTCATATTTTCATCTTTCATATTTAATCTAGCTGTGCACGTTAGCTGGTTCTTAACTACATTCGTAAAAATATGAAGGTGCATACAGGTCCTATGAAGAAGTGTTCTTTTTCCATCTGCTTTTTTTATATAGATATAGTTAGATATTGGGGGGACCCTATGTCCTGCTGAAGCAGAAAACACTTTCCATTACCTCAAAGGCAGATCATCCTGGGGAGAAGAAAGGTGAAGGAAACAAGGAGCTATGCTCCTGTCCAACAGACTACATTTTCCCAGAAGACGACCCATCCAAGGCAGAGGCTGGAGCTGAGCTGTCCAGGGCTGAAGCTCCAAAGGGCAAACATGACTCCGAGAATTTCAGAGTTGACTCCAACACCTCGGATCTGACCAAGATGCTATGGCATTGACAGCAACTCAGCTCCAAACTCCTCAGAGGCAGTGCACTCTGGGAAACCTTCGGATTTGAGGACACCAGTACTCTCTGATACAGACCAGATGGTCTTGGCAAACTCAGATGCAAGGACTCTGAAACAAAGTGTCGGATTGGAGAAGGAGTAGTTACTGGAGGGGTAGATCGATCTAGCTAAGGCTTCCTAACCCAAAGGGGTGGAGCCGGGAGAACCCCCATCTGTATTTTGACCGAGAGGAACTTTCTCATCATTCTATCCACGTCGGCTTCCATGGGACTCCTGGAAGAACGAGATGAAGCAATAGATGGAGACTTAGACCACCATCTCTGGAGTAAGGGAAGTCTTGAAGGAACAGGGTCAATTGACTGAGAATATCGGACCCTAGGAAGAATCTTCAGAGCCGAACAACTCTGACCCAATGGCATCTTGGGAGGCATAGCAGACATCTTGGATCCAAACAGCTTTGGATCCAATCTTGCTTTTCTTATAAGAGGCTCCGTGGATGAAATAGAAGTCGTCTACTTTGGGGACGATGTTTTGGAGGGTTGAGCTCCAGATACGGCATCTAAAAAGGAGGTCGGCAGTAACCCTTTCAAAATGGATTTGTTTTGCTTGTTCGCTAAAGCACAAGGATTAAAGCTGTTGCTTATGTCACAGTCAGTATTAAGATGGTTGGAGCCTAAACAATAAACACAAAGGTCATGGGTGTCAGTATAAGGCAACTTATGGCCGCACATTTTACATTTTTTAAATCCTTTGTCAGACATTTTGTGAAAAGGAATATCCACGTAAGAGAAGAAAAAAAAGTTACATAAGAAATATATATTTATATTATTATTACTATTTATATAGAATTAGGAGGAAAATAATTATAAAGGGAAAGAAATACCAACAATGGTACTAGAGAATACATAAAAGTGTATAACAGAAAGTTAAAATTTTTTACGGGTACGAGTAAGAGAATACCAGCAAAGGTAACAAGAATACTCAAGTACACAACTATCTAATAAAGTATTTAGGGAAAAAAAATTAACAAAAAATATGTCACATCTCTAGAAATGCTCAAGAGCAAGCTGACAATGTCTGTATGTGAAAGCTGACAAATGAGATCCGAGGTATGTTAGGGGGTGGTGCATTATAGGTAGGGAAGAGTTTGAGAGTTCCAATTCGCCACGAACTATAGTACTGGCCGAGTTGGATCTGAGGATCAGATCCAAACCCAATGGTTGAGGAATGAATGAAACTGACATCAGATCAATATTTTTTGCAATGGGTGCTGGGGCAAACTGCACCCTCACCCCCATACATCAATTACTTATACAAACATCCTGCTTATACTCCAAAATATCTACTTCCACAGATTTTAACAAATTAAACGTGTACACATTTTGTGCACCATAAACTAGCAATACAGTCTAGAAGAGACGACACTGTGGGGAATACTCAAAGAATAAAAACAACTGGAAAAAAGTCTACGTTTTTGGCATGTAGTAAAGTTAAATAAACTGATCTACCTATTCTTCATGAATACACTTTCCTGGCATATAACTGTAAGGAGCAAAACTTACTCAAGCAACACAGTTAAAAAGTAACAAAGTTCTTTGCAATTATTTACTAGATCAATGATTAGCAGCCCTCAAAGCTCTCACTGCTTGCTAAGTAACAAACTATTAACCAAAAGGTATTTACAAGTCAGCCTGACATTGTGACCTTGGCACCACCACTGCATACTCTTTCCACAGCACTTGCAAACTGAAGCCTGGAATTCCTCAACTGATTCTCAAGGCCCCCCACTCCTGATAAGATGCCTGTGACTAAAACACTATGTCCTTATCCACATACTCCCATGCACTACTGCTCCACTCTCTAGCACTGTGACCCTGGTTCTGTCATTCTCTAGTTTATTGCTCATTTCCGTTACCAACACCAAAATGACATTAAAGTTCATACAACCATAGACATCACTCAACTTTTACATTTGGACCTCGTGCCATATAAGGATGAGTGTAAAATCTGCCCAAATTGCAATTAAAACTGAGAAACCAGTGAAGTGACTGAAAGTTTCATGTTTAGGGCAAAGTTTCAAATGAATGTTTTAATGAGCCACATGATCAGCACCACACAAACACATCTGTTCAGTTTTGGGTCTCGAGCAACCCTCCCCCCAACTTACATTACTGACAACGAAACTAAACTAATACATGCAAACGATACAAGTTTTAATTCAACATACATAACATGGAAAAGATCTTACCATGTGCTGCCAGTTGTTTACTCACTTCATCTGGCGTTTCATCTAAGAAAAAGTCTGGAAGCAATGGATGTCCTAAAATGTAAAAAAGTGACATTAACAATAAATTCTTATTGCCACAAAATACAGCAACTATTAATACAAATCTATCAATAAAGATGACTTGACACCTAAGTTGTACTGCTACCAATTACCATAACAGAGTCCTCAAAAACGGCCCTCTGCTTTCAAAGAGCTAGACATCTTGTTGCCCTGTATTAGTCACACTAAAAAGTACAGTTTTGTACATACCATAAATGTAGATGTTCGAGTGCTAATACAGCTGCAGTCATAACAGATGGGTTCTCCTGCCGTCAGGTGGGTCCTCGGTCGGCCGAATTCCAAAGTCTAGGTCCGGCGTCAGTTGTATTCGCTTCTTCCCTGACATCAGTGCGACAGGGGTATAAAAGAACCAGCCGACGCCATTTTCTTCAGTTTTTCTTGCCCCAGATGTCAGGTGCCCCCAGAAGGAAGGCAGTACATAAAATTATGTAATAATGCAATATAATCAAAAACCAGTAGTTGCAACCAAATACATCATAAAAGAAGGCCCCTAGAGGAGAAGGAGGGAGGGAAACCTGGACTGCAGCTGTATTAGCACTCTAACATCTACATTTATGGTAGGTACAAAACTGTACTATGTTCATCGTGCATACAGCTGCAGTCATAACAGATGGGTAGAATCCCAAAGCTAAGAAAGGGGTGGTAGGCACTAGGTGGAGCTAGGAGCCAAAATGCCCTGCAAGACTGCAGTGGCAAAGCCTGCTCTAGATTTGGAGTATAATGGTAGGTCGTAGTGCTTGGAGAAGGTATGTACAGAACTCCAAGTGGCTGCTTCTAAAATATCCTTGGCAGGAAACTCCTCTGAGGAAGGCTGCAGAGGTGGCTGTGGCCCTGGTAGAATGAGTTCTAATGCCTGTAGGTACAGTTTTGCCATGAAAGGAATAGCAAAAGCGTATGCAGTGGGCTATCCATTTTGAGATTGTCTGTTTGGATATTGACTTTCCTTGAGCTCCTACCGCATAGGCCACAAAAAGCTGTTCTGATTTTCTGAAAGGTTTTGTTCTGTCCAGATAATAAAACGCAGTTGTCTGTGGATGTCCAAGGAATGCAGTAATCTCTCCCCTTTGTTTTGAGGATTAGGATAAAAAGTAGGTAAATGTATGGCCTGATTTAAAGCTACCCTGGATACCACTTTAGGCATAAAAGACGGGTTGGTACGTAATGAAACTCTGTCCTGATAGAAGATGATAAAAGGCTGGACAGCCATAAGAGCCTGCAGTTCTGAAACTCTACAAGCTGAAGTGATAGCCAGAAGGAAAGCTGTTTTCCAGGATAAATATTGTAAATCTGATGAGGCAGCTGGCTCAAAAGGAGGCAAAGTCAGTTTTTCCAGAATGAAATTAAGATCCCAAGCAGGTATTGGTTGTTTTCTTGGAGGTCTTAAATTCTTAGCCCCTCTGAGGAACTGTCTTAATAGAGGGTGAGAGAATAAAGGTGGATCAGTGTTGTATTCTGCAGAAATGGCAGAGGCATGGATTTTGATGGAGGAGAACGAAAGTCCACTGCTTAACAGTTCAGTCAAATATTGTAGTATTTGAGGTAAATTCAGTTTTCCAGGGCACTGGCCCTTTTTCTCATTCCAAACACAAAAACGTTTCCATTTTGCAGAGTAAGCTTTTCTGGTTGATGGCCTTCTGGCCTCCAAAATGACATCCTGCACCTCCTTGGAGAGCAGGGCCTGCTGCAATGCTAAGGAATCTTCCATGCGGCTAGATTGAGTGTTTTCAGCTGACTGTGAAGAGTTTTGAAGCTGTGTTGAGTTAGAAGAAGAGGCATTAGAGGCAGGGTCCATGGTGGGGAATGCGTCAGGCTCCTCAGGAGTGGGTACCAGTGTTGCCTTGGCCAGTCCGGAGCAATGAGGATCATCTTTGGTCTGTCTGCTCTGGTCTTCAATAGGACTTTGGGCAGCAGAGGAAGAGATGGGAAGGCATAAACTGTCATTGATGTCCAACTGAAAGAGAGAGCGTCCACTCTCCAGGCCTTTGGATGGAAGATCCTTGAGCAGAATTTTGTCAATTGATGATTTTTGTGAGAGGCAAAGAGGTCTATGTCTGGCCTTCCCCATTCTTGGATTATTTCTGTAAAAACTTTTGGATGCAACTTCCATTTATGTGGATCTGTCATATTCCTGCTTAGGTTGTCTGCCAGCGTGTTTTCCTTGCCTGGCAAGTACTGTGCTTGTAGTTCCATTTGTAAGTCCATGGCCATGTTCCAAAGTGACATGGCCAGTCTGCATAGGGGATAAGAATGTGTTCCTCCCTGCTTGTTTATGTACCACATAACTGTGGTGTTGTCTGTTCTTATCAATAGCTGACCTGGTTGTAGAAGGTCCTTGAAAGCTATAATAGCATTTATCACTGCTAGCATTTCTTTTTGATTGATGTGAAGGTGCTTTTCTTTTTGGGTCCATTTGCCCTGAATGCACCGGTCTGTCATGTGCGCCCCCCAGGCGTAGTCAGAGACGTCTGTTGTGATGATTTGCTTGAGGCTTGCTGAATGGAAGACCTGTGTTTGTTTGGCATGCTTGAGCCCACCACAGAAATTCCTTTTGCAGGCATGGAATTAATGGTATTATTGTTTCCAAACTGTGGCTGTGTTGAGACCATATGTTTTTTAGGTACCATTGTAGTTCTCATATGCAGCTTTGCACATGGGATTAGTAAGATGCAAGATGCCATGAATCCCAGAGCCTGCAGGATTTTCCTTGCAGTCAGCCTGGTGCAATTTGCCAGTGTTCTGAAATATTGAATTAGTTGCCCCTGCTTCTCTGGCGTGAGGTAGGCCATCTGGGTGTTTGTGTCCAAATTGGCACCCAGGAAAATTATCTTCCGAGAGGGTATTAGTCTTGATTTCTCTTTGTTGACTGTGTATCCTAGAGAGTTTAATAAATATTATTACACAAGCCAGATGTTTCAGAAGAATGTGCTTGCTGTCCGCTTAGATCAGGCAGTCGTCCAGATAAGGGTATATTTGTATCCCTTGAAGTCTGCAGTAGGCAATAACTGATGCCAGGCATTTTGTGAATACTCTGGGCACAGTAGGTAAACCAAAGGGCAATGCAGAGAATTGATAATGGGTTGAACCTGCAAGAAATTTGAGGTATCTTCTGCAATTCTGTCTGATTGGGACATGCAGGTATGCCTCTGAGGTCCAATGTTACCAGCCAAGACTCCTTGCCCAGCATGGGAAGAAGTTGCTGTAGAGTGAGCATCTTGAATTTTGGTAGGAGTAGGAATGTGTTTAGGATGGAAAAATCCCAAATCGGTCTCCAATCTTTTCCCTTCCTTGGCACCAGAAATAGCCTGGAATAAAAACCTTGACCTTGTTCGTGTGTAGGTACCTCTTGAATAGCTTTCATGTTTATAAGACCGGAAATTTGCTTTTGTGCCTCTGCCCTTTGATTGTGTGGCAGGTTTGGCATGCCTTTCATTTTTGGAAGGGTATGGAAATGGAATTTGTAGCCTCTGTTTATAATGTCCAGGATCCATTTGTCCTTTGTGACAATATGCCAATTTTTTGAGAATAGTGCCAGCTTTCCTCCTAAGGGGGCTGCCATGCAAAGGGGAAAGTCATTGGTTTTGCTTTCTGAAGGATTGCGAGTTGGGCCCCCCCACCTCTTTGTGTAGGAGCTTGCCATTGTCTGCCTCTGTACGAGCCTTGTGCTGGTCCTCTGCCCCTCGGGCGCCTGTATCTGCCTCTTTGGGGTCTGTCTGTGGCAGGAAAAGACCAGTTTTTGGAAGGCCAATTTCTACTAAAACGTGGGGGTTGGATCTGCAGAAATTCTTTCACAGTTTGCATTGATTTAGCCTTTTCCTCCATTTTCCGTAATACTTCCTCAGCATTTGCCCCAAATAGTACATCCTTTTGAAGAGGGGCGTCTAGTAATTTAGCGTTGACATGATCAGGCAAGGCTTGTTCCTTGAGCCAGGCATGCCTACGTATGACTGAGCCTGTAACAGCAGCTCTACATGAAGCCTCTAGAGCATCAAAACCACATTGTAAGGTATGTTTACCCACTTGTTCTGCACTATGCATCAAATCCTGCAACTCCTTCATGTCTGGTTGTTCAGGTTGTGACATTTTACTTTTCAATTGAGATAACAGAAACTGTTGGTATTTTAGCATATGAAACTGACAATTTAAGGCCCTCATGGATAAGGTAGCCGAGGTATATACCTTTTTTCCCCACCTTTCTAAGGATCTGGAATCCCTCTCGGAAGGCAATGGGTTTTTGGCAATGGAGGCCTTAACTCCCTTGGGCCCCTGTGAGATGGTTTCTAGGTCAGCAGCATGGCTTTTGTATAGAAATTGGTGCGAGTCAGGAACCCTGTAGTATCCGTCAGGCTTAACTGGAGCTGGTGGAAGAGAATCCGGGTTAAGGCAGGCCTCCGAGTAAACATCATCTAGGATGTCCAGGACAGGAGGTATAGCCAGAGGCCTGTGCTGGGGTAACAAAAGGAATTCCCTGAGCCTTTTCTTGGAATCTGAATAATCCTGGCCTTCCCAGTGGAAGTGTTCCCTTAAGGTATGCAGAGTTTTACCAAATGAGTAATCCTCAGAGGGGGGGGGGGATACAGAAGGGATAGATTCCTCTGCATCCGAGTCCACCTTCCCTGTCGCACTAACGTCAGGGAAGAAGCGAAGACAACCGACGCCGGACCTAAAATGGGAGTAAGAATGTTCCTGATAATCAGAGTGCTCTGAAATAATGGAGCCATGATCAGAGGAGGGGGAATCTTCCTCCACTCTGGGTCTTTTGCCCAGAGGTGGCTGAGAACCTCTGATTAGAGTAATTAAATCCTCAGCCATTTTAAGCATCTGTTTCTTAGGCATGGGGCCTGGAGATGGGCCCTGTATAGCTGGTCTCTTAGGGTGCATGGAAGCTTTAGACTTGGTGAAAGCCTTGATGGAGAAAGAAGAGGAAGGTCTGAAGACACCTTGAGTGGAGGTGGACCTGTCCACATTCTGTGTTTCAACGCCAAGCGTGGCTTCGGTATCTGTAGTCAGGGTGTGGGCCGAGGAACCTGCGACCTCGGGTACAGGAGACACCGCCAAAGATGTGTCGTCGGTAATCAGGGGCTGCATAGGCGCCTCGCTGAGAACCGGACCACGTGTAGTCGGCTTAGGCGTGGTGTCGGTAGAGGCCGCGGACCTCGAGTGTCGGTCCTTGTCTTTGCGTTTTTTAGACAAAACCGGAGTCTGGGTATCCGACGACATAGTATAGTTAAACGCTTTCCCAAAATAATGCTGGGCGAACTCTGCCCGACGCTTAATAGTGCGTTTGTTGAATGTAGCACAAAAGCGACAGACCGAGACGTCGTGGTCTGGGCCTAAACAAGGTATACAGAGGGAATGGAAATCCTTATGCGGTATTTGCTTCCCACAAGAAATACAATTATTAACTTTGTCTGACATCGGTCTGAGGCAAGAAAAGTTTCCCCAACGGGGTACTTAGCTTTTAAGAAGACTTCGGTTCCAAATTTTTCGTAATCTCAGGAGCTGGCCGACTGGCACTTGCGAACTGCTTCTGCCGGGCACAGCGGCAAGAAAGACTGAAGAAAATGGCGTCGGTTGGTTCTTTTATACCCCTGTCGCACTAACGTCAGGGAAGAAGCGACAACCGACGCCGGACCTAGACTTTGGAATTCGGCTGACCGAGGACCCGCCTGACGGCAGGATAACCCATCTGTTATGACTGCAGCTGTATGCACGATGAACATCCCATCATCCACATGTTCTGTCTTTCTCTGACATTATCACTGTGACACACATGACTTCTTTGACTGAACTTCACTCCTCTCAAAACACATCATGCAGCCATGACTTCTAGTGCCAGTTCTTGTTAGCTGCAACAAGAACTCAGTATGCAACTTAATGCAGGCACAGAACATTTCACAGTCTGCGTGCTAGTGTGAATGAAGCAAAATGAAAAAGGATTCAGACAATGAAAGTAAACAAGCGTTTTCCTGGAATCTTAAAGCCATCCAACACACAGATAGCAGATGCTATGCTACCTTGCTGTAACGCCCCCACTTACATTTTTTTTTTTTTATTATTTCTGAGGTTGCTGCACCTTGAGGTAATGAGATTTTTTTTCCTTACAGTGGTTTACCAAAGTGCTCATCTGGAAAACTGTATAGAGTCTCAGCTGCTCAATGCTCAACCTGTCTGCTTCTCCTTAAAATTCCATAGTCTGTCCCAGTTAATGCACATTTACACTCGGATCAATGGGGCAACCATATCTCAGTTCTATGTTTGTCATCACTTCCCACACTGAAATTGTCCATGTTATAAAGGTGGCCCTAATGGTCTTGTAGGCTGCAGCATAACCAAACAAATCCCTCCTTCCTAGTGCCATTTCATCCTTCGCAGAGTGCTTAAGAGAATTTTTGGACAGTCTCTAGAAGCACCCTGTTGCAGCCTCAGTAAGCATTGTTCCCACAACGCAAGATCTAATGGAATACTTCTGGAAACAGATTATGTCTGCTTGTCTTTTGACAAACTCCAGCAGCGGGACCAAAGAGACTTGATAGCACTGTATCTGTCTTGCCAGCATTATCATGAGAATCATAGAAACAATGACATCCAAAATCCTGCGGTATTCCCTTACACACTGACTGAAGTCTGAGCGTAAAACCCTAGAAATAGATCTAGATATAGATCTATTTTTCCTGTGGTAGAAAACCTCTTTGAACTGTGGTATCTAGTTGATATCCCAGAAAAATAATACCGTGAGAAGGAGTCAAGTCTTTTGAATGTTCTCTTGGAATCCCAGCTTGTATAAGAGATCTCTCACCCAAGAGACACAGAGACAGGAGAGGGATTTCAAACACTTTGAAAAAGACTCTGGACAGATAAAGTCATCTAAATATGGAAAAATGTGGATACCCTGTAGCTTTCAGTGAGCTATAAACTAAAGCCAGATACTTTGTGAGCACTCTTGCTGCAGTGGATAGCCCACAAAACCTTAAATAATTTCTGAAGTTTGGGTGAACAGGAATGTGATGAGCATCCTTTAACTCTAGTTATCAGGAAACTTGGAGGAAGAAGAGTTAAAAGGTTGTAAAGCGAAACCATTTTGAATTTGGGTACCACCATAAACAGGTTTAGGAAAGAGAACCAGACCTCGCCTCCAAGCAGTTAATTTCTTTTATGTTTAAAACATCCTCGAATAAAATCTTTTTCCCACTTGGAAAGGGGAAACGGTCTCCATCACTTTCTGGGACAGCATGTAATGGACAGGTGGAAACAAGCCAGTCTGATCTGAAGGATGAGGAATTACCTCCTGGAAAGGAGGGAGGAATTTCCTCCCACTACCATCTGTAACCTTGATGCATACCTTCAGAACCCATTTGTCTGAAACTATCTGTTGACAAGGAGAAAAATGAAGATTCAGAATTTCTGGAAGAAAAAATCGTCTGCAAGGGTGAGAGGGGGAACATCTCCAACAGTCATTCTGACTTACTGAACTGTCCTTGGTTTTGGGAAATTCCAGAATTCATCTTGCAATCCTGTTGCCATTTCTTCTTAAACATCTGTTTACCTACATTTTGTTGAAACTGTTTATTTTGTTTCTTACCAAAAGTGGATGGGGAGTTGGACAAAAATTTGGAAAAGGAGGGCTGAAAAATCTTTAGAGTCCTTGTATCAGCTCACCCCTTTCATAACACATTCTGATCACCTCTGCAGCATAGAGGCGAAAACTAAATCTCTATCCAAAGGAGAATTTAAAAATCACATTTTAACATCGTCTGGGAGATTCTGAAAATGTAGCCATGCAAATCTCTTCAAAACAGTACCAGTGGCCACAGCTCAAGAAAGAAGCACCAACAGAGTCTAGTCATAAATATATAGTATACAATAAGTAGTGCCTTGGACAGAATTATTTAAAACAGATTTTTCCCTCAAAAAGAAACTGCAGACATAACATTCCTCATACCTTCACAATTAGGACAAACTATACGACCCTTACTATTCAAAGTTTTCCAAGTCAAAGTTGCAGAAACATACACCTTTTCCCCGTACTGATAATTTCAATCCTACTGCTTCTGATAAGGATGGAAAGATTAAGTGTTTAGCAGCAGAAGTATTAATTAAAGCTATAGCTGCTGGATCAGGTTTGTGAAGACTGTATAGAAACTTAAAAGACTGAGGAACTTTACACATCCTATTTGTGTTTTTAGAGGCAGCTGACTGAAAATTGCAAGTAGTAACACACACATCCTCGAAAGCTGACAGAACTGGAAGGAATGGGTGTGGGTTCCGAAAATTTCTTCTATAGCAGCCCAATAGTATTTTTTTTAAAGACTGAGAAACCTCAGTGTTCTCCCACTGAAGACACGAACACATTCAAGAAACATTCTCAGAGAAAGAGAATCCCCCTAAGGAGTTATCAGAAACTGAGTTCTTCTCAGAGTTGGAATCAGAAATCGGAAGAAAATACCTTATATCGGTCTACCCTTCATCTTCCTGTCCAGATTCAGAATCTTGAATCTCTCTTCAGTAAAGGAAGTATCCCACTTTTGTTTACCAGAAACTACTTTCCAAGAAGGTTCAAAAGCCTGAATTAAACCCTGAGCCAGTAATCAACTCCTGTCTAAGGAAATCGGAGGAGTACATGATATTTAGTTTTCCGTTTCAATTTCATAGGAAAAATGGGACCAACAGTGTTACTAATGGCAGCAGCAGAATCACCAGTGATGAGCACAACACTCTGACAAAAGGAAGCCTTCCCTCTACTAGGACAGACAACAGTGGCTCTCCATGGCCCACTGAGGGGATGCAAACAGCTGCAGAGCACACAGCTACCCCTGATCTATAGTGGATGCAGGTGCCACACCAGAGGGATCTGGGGGTAAAAGATGAGTGGTCTGAAGTACAATTAATATACAAAGCAGACATACACACCTGCATCAAACAAACTATTAGCCTGCTGTGATGGCAAAAGCTGTTTTTCTTGTTGCTAGAAGGGCTGAACATGGGACTAACTGTTCTGTGGTCAAGATGAAAATGGTGCCTATTTTGACAGGAAAACAAACAACAAATTCCAGTAAAGACAAAAAGTCTTTAAAAGTCACTTTTTCCACAGTTACACAGTAAGAATCACTTTTATACACGGACAGCCCCACATAGTAAAATAAACACTTGAAACAACTTTTAAACAGTCAGGAAAAAAAAGAGTGCGTTAAAAGGTACAGGACAGTCTCATGACAGTCTGTTATAACACAAACTCCTAGTTTTAAAATAACTTTCCTGAAGAGGAAAGTAAGAATGGAAGTTTTTAACCCCCAAAAGGAACTTATCTGCCAAGCAAATGAATAGCACATGTCAACCCTCGAAAGCCTCAGAGAAGCGTACTCTTCAGCAGCAGTAAAGCTCTGAAAGGGTTGGTGTCCAGACCTGTCTTTTAGTCAGCTCCGCTCAAGCTCCCCAATAGTTTGGGGATATGGTAGGTATCCTAAAGCTTTGAAAGCTGGCCAGCTGTTATATCCCTGGTAGGATATAATCCATATAGCTCGGGCTACTGCAGGAGTGATCAATATGAAACAATGATCTTTCTTCCTGGTTTATTACTGTGGAACCATTCTGAAATTCTTTTACTTGTGTACTGACATTCCAGACCAACACAACACGACAGGCTTTTTCTTTACAGTTTTCATTTCCTAAATACAACTCCTGGATTAAGGTCACTAGCATTCCTCAGTGGGTTTGGGTACCATTAATTTATCAAACTCAAACTTCCACCCACTTGTGCAAATATTTTCTACTTTCCAATTTCAGGGGTTTCACCTGCATCCCTCTTGGAAAGGGGCAGTCTTTGCTGATTTATATCTGCTTTTAACATAGACCATATCCGCAGACCCTTAAGGGAACAAGGGTTGAACTTGGCTAGGCTTGTAAGGGCCCTAGGGCCATTAGTCCAGTAACTTTCTATGGAGAGTTAAGTGGGGGTAGTCTCCTGATTAAATTGGGAAAAAAAATTCTTGGATGCCTACAATACCTCTTCATAAATGTTGGTAAAGTGCAGCAGGACCTGGGGAATGATTTTTTGGCAGTTTCTTACATGTACAAGCAGAGATGAAACACTCAAGGTTCAGATAATGGCTATGGCGGAATTTTCTGACATGGAAAATGAACATTACTAAAGACAGACTAAACAGGTAAGTGTCCAACATATTTGGACTGAAAGTAATAACACTCAAGAAATGCCTGAGTTATGGGGAAGAACACAGAGAAAAAAAAAAAAAAAAAAAAAGAGGCTGATGTCCCTAATGCATCAAAATTACACCTTGGCTAAAAGCAGGATAAGGACAAGAGAATGGGCCTATAATGATGGATGGCAGCCAGACAATTAGAGTATCTGAAAGGCCACAAAAGCATGGAAAAGTGTAAAGAGAGCAGCAGCAGCTGCAGCATCCGGATTACAATGGACACATTGAAAACCATGACCAGCATTCCAGCACTGACATCCATGGGATTGAAAACCATGGCCAGCATTCCAGCACTGACATCCATGGGAATAATGATAGATGGACAAAAGGCCCGATGGTGTGAACAGTCTCTGTTGTCTGCTGCCAATGCCAGAAGAGTGATTAAGCCCCTCAGAAAACATCTTAAGAGAGTAAACGTCACACTTGTACTGCCTGCATCATATCTACTTGCCAAGCTTTAATAAAAACATGGAAGACTTGCACACTGAAGGCTGAAATCCCAATGGTGGTGATGTCCATTCCTCCTGACAGACCTGCCCTGCGGAAGGTAAAATGAAAGAGGCGGAAACTGGTTCTTTTCTGCTCCGTCCTGTGCATGCTAGAGTATTCTGCCCTTTCAGACATTAACATCTTTACAACTTTTAGTTTTACCAGACCAATGGCCCTTTTCCTTGCACTTTCCCAGGATTTTACATGGTAAACCTCTGTTTCAGTCTAGTATGACAAAAAATAGCTTCATTTTTTTTCCTTACCTGCCTTTTGGCTATATAAAATTATGGAATACTTTTACTCCTTTCTCCACCCGAAGCTCTATTGGTTTTCAAGCGACAGGACAGTGCTTGCTTAAACTTTGTCCTCACAAAGATGAGACACAATGCATTCTGATCTGATGGGTCAATAAAGCATGCAGAGAGACAAAGTACTGTTACTTCTAGGTGGTGCAAAAGAAAAGGTCACTACCAAAACACAATCACTGGGCAATAAAATGAGTACCAACTTCTGGATATCTGTAAATAATGGCTGTAAACTTAATAGCGAGAAAGACGTGGAGGAGAATAACTACACAAACAAATAATGCAGTCTCAAATAACTCAAACAGATGTAGCTCAATACCTTTTGAGCCAACTTTGACATTAAGCCCTTCCCACACTCTTGTACATTGCCTCCATCTTCTCAAACCTGCATTCAACCTAGAGAGCAAAACTTGAACAGTGTCACAATAAAACAGCTAAACTAGCTAGCAATGTAAACAGAACCCACCAGTGCACTGCCACAAAACTCAACTGGCTTGAGCATCCACATTACTTCCTCTACCGTCAGCTCAAAATAGCACATAAAACTTGCACATCCCAGAGAGGTGCCTAACCCTTATTTTTCTTCAATGATATACTCCCACTAGAAAACTTCACTCCTTTTGATAAATTTCCTCTGCCATAACTCCTACAGTAGCTCCCTTTACTCCAGCTATTTTGCAAAAATCTGGAACTCCTTCAGGTCCTCAAATCATACTTAAAGGGTAACTGGATCTGTCACTGTACCCATTTCCACTAGATAAATCTCCTTCAGCTCTGACAGCCTCACTCCATCTGCAATCTATTTCTGCCTATGTAGGCAGAAAAGACCCTGCTTTGTAGAGATAGCACAGTTATTGAACTTAACATAACAGTAGATGTCCAATTTATCACTGCTGCAGTATTCCTTACAACAGGGATGTCCTACGGAGGACAGCCTTGCATCTGACCAGCATATCAAAGCCTTGGCCCTTTGTCTGACGTGTATACTACATACAAGCTCCAACTCCCCAGAATGAACAGTCTCAGAAGAGGAGCAGCAAAAGAGGAATAAAAAAAATACATCCAGGAAAGGAAAGTAAAGGAAAGGAAAGAAGTCCCCTCAGTCAGAGGGGAAACAAAAAAAGATAAAGAATCAGTGGGGGGTGGGGGACAGAATACTACAACATTATGGTACACAAATGTACTCTGTCTTTCCATAAACACTGTTGCAGTACTCTGTACAATAGGGAGAGTACTAAAGCTACTATAAAAAAATGAGGGGAGAAGGAAGAAACTTAGGATCCCTCAGAAAAAAAAAATGGAGGCTGGGCCTAGCAAAACCTGCTCTGACCCTTGAAAATACATCCATCTTGTATGAAAATACATCCATCTTATACTGTTTAGTAGGTGTACACAGAAGCCCAAGTAGTGGCTTACAAACTGGATCTAGCATAGAGACCCTTAAAAAAACTTTCCAGAAAAGAGTCAACTGCTCTAACAGAATGAGCACATATGAAAATCTGAAGTGGTTTACAGTTAAATTAGTAGCAAAAAAAAAAAAAAAAAAAAAATGGCTTTAGAAATTAAAAAAAAATAGTTTATAAAAGGAAAGTACAGCTGTGTACACTTACCATAAATGTAGAAGTTTTAGTGTATTCACTGTTGCAGTCCTGACTTGTGGGATTTCCTATGTAAGCCCTTGGCCGGCCCGACCACCAGAGTAAAAATCTTCCACCTCCTTAGGCTATCGGATGTTAGTATGAGTGGATATATAGGGAGCCAAAGATGCTATGACATCAGTTTTTTTCTTGCCCCCCCCCCCCCCCCCAACTAGAAGGTAGGAGTCCCCAGGATAAGCAATAAGCAAGGGTCTAAGACAGAAACTAGGCCAGGCAGGGGAGAACACCCAGGGGGACCACTGTCTTTGGAAGAAGATAGAAGCAGACTACTACTGCAGGCAAAGGGGAAGAGGTTGGGAAAGAAGACTGCAACACTGAATAAACTCGAACATCTACATTTATGGTAAGTGTACACAACTGTACTATGCTCCTCATGTTTCACTGTTGCAATTCTGACTTGTGGAATGATTCCCAAAGCTGAGCTGAGGGTGGAAGGAAGATTATCTAGAGGAAAGGATGCCTTGCAGGATGGTGAATACTGCTATAGACTTGAAGAGGCTGATAAGTTGTAGTGTTTGGTAAAGGTATGCACAAATGACCAGGTAGCAGCTTCCAAAATGTCTTTGATAGGGACTCCCTTTAGGAAGGCAACAGTGGTAGCAGTAATGCGAGTCCTGACAACTTCAGGTGGCTTTTTACCATGATGACTGTAGCAAAAGGAAATACAATGAGATACCCACTTGGAACTAAGTCTGTTTGGAAACTGGCTTCCCTTCAGAACCAGTGGCAAAGGACACAAGAGTGGATCTGATTTTCTGAAAATATTTAGTTCTGTCCAAATAGTAGTGGAGCTGTCTCTATGCACATCCAAGGAATAAAGGATTCTCTCCCCCTGGTTCTGAGGAAGACGGTGGGCAGGTGTATGGCTTGATTCAAAGATGTGTTTGTGACCACCTTGGATACAAAAGATGGGTTAGTCCTGAGGGATATACTGTCTGGGTGGAACATGAAAAATGGTTCCACTGCCATGAGAGCTTGCAGCTCAGAGACCATCCTGGCTGAGGTGATGGCCAGTAAAAGGGCAGTCTTCCAAGTTAAATATCTTTATGTCAGCAGAAGCTGCAGGTTCAAAGAGGGTAGGATCATTTCTTCCAGATCAAAGGTGAGGTCCCATGGAAGTGTGGGTTGACTTCTGGGAGATCTGATGTGGATCACTCCCTTAAGGAACTACTTCAGCAGGGGGTGCAGAAAGATAGGAGGAAGAACAGAGATGTGGGCTGAAATGGCAGAGGTGTGAATTTGATGGAAGAAAAGGGTAGACTTCTGCCAACCAGGGTAGCCAGGTAATCTAAAATGGCAGAAATATTGGATGAATTAAGATTGAGGCATTTCTGCTGGCACCAGATGGAGAATCTTTTCCACTTAGCAGAGTACGATTTCCTAGTACTAGGTCTTCTGGCCTCTTTGACAATGTCTTGAACTTGTTTGTTTAGGGTATGCTTGGAGGTGATGCTTCGGAATATCCAGGCTGAGAGTCTGCAGATTGGGGTGCATAAACTTCCCCTTGTCCTGAGTGAGAAGGTCCACTATCTAGGGTAACTGCAACAGAATTTCATTGGTTAAAATTAGTAGCAGAGGATACTAGTGCTGCCTGGGCCAGTCCGGTGCTATCACAATGATTCTTGGGCCCTCTTCCCTGATTTTTAGGAGGACCTGAGGAAGAAGAGGCAGGGGGAGTAACAAAAAAGGAAAAGATGGGCCAAAGGAAGGAGAAAGCACCTGTCTTCCAGGCTGTGAGCAGTTTGCTACCAGAGCAAAATCTTTTCAGTTGAGCATTTTCTTTGGTGGCAAAGAGGTCTACCTGTGGGGTTCCCCATTTCTGGGCTATGATGAGAAACGTTTCCCAGTGCAGATGCCACTCATGGGGATCCGTCACGTTCCTGCTGAGGTGATCTGCTAGAGTGTTTTGAAACCCTGGGAGGTACTGCACCATTAGGTGCAACCCCAGAGAGTGAGCAGTCTCCTACATCTGCATAGCTAGTCGACATGCAGGGTAAGAGTGAGTGCCTCCTTGTTTATGTATCACATGACAGTGGTGGTGTCTGTTTTGACTAGCAGGACCCCTGGTTTCAATTTCTTTGAAAGCTACTAGGCCCTTTTGAACTGTCATCAGTTCTTTCCAGTTTATGTGCTCGTCCCTGACCTGAATCTCCCATTTCCTTTGGGACTGAAGAGGTTGGAAAGGACACCCCCAGGCCGTCTCTGAAGCACGTGTGGTTAAAGTTTGACCTTGAGGGGTGAACCTGAAGAGGAGATTCAGGTTCTGGGCACAAGCACGTGGCCACCATGCAAATTCCTCCTTCAGATAGGACCACCTGAATTTCGGTAGCCAGCGATTGTGAGTGCTGGCACCACAGATTCTTGAGGTACCACTGGAGCCTCCTCATGTATAGCCTGGCCACAAGAATTTTTAGGATACAAGATGCCATGTAGCCTAATGCTCTGAGGAATTCTCTGGCTGACAGGCATTGTCTATGCATAATGCTTTGGAAGTACAGAGTCAGAAAGGAGACTTTTTTCCTGGAGGGAGAAAGGAGCTTTGAAGGGAAGAATTCTGAAGAGCCCCCAAGAAAACTATCCCGGTGGATGAGTCTGTTGGATTTGTGTAGATTTATGGTGAACCCCAAGAGGGTGAGGAGCTTCTCATTAAAGGCCAGATCCCAGAGGAGCTTTGAAGACTCGTGGCTGAATAAGGCAGTCATCTAGATAAGGATAAAAGTGGACCCCCCCCTTGTTTTGCAGAAGGCGATCATAGAGGCCAAACACATTTTGAAAATCCTGGAAGCAGTAAACAAGCCAAAGGGCAGTGCAGAGAACTGAAAGTGACTGGTACCTTGCTCTTAAAGGTAGAAAGCTTCTGCATGACTTCTCTACAGGAATGTGCAAATAAGCATCATTTAAATCCAGGGTGATCATTAAGGCCTGGGAAGCAATCATGGGTAGAAACTTTTGAAGAGTCAACATTTTGAATTTTGGTACCAGCAGAGACTTACTGAGGGTGGAGAGGTCTAGAATAGGGTGCCAACAGCCTTCCTTTTGGAGAACCAGAAAAAGCCTGGAATAGAACCACTTTCCTTTTTGGTGTTCTGGGACTGATTATACTGAGCCCTGTGAGCACAGATTGAGAATATGAGAAAGGGCCTCTCCTTTAATTTTGTGGAATATCTGGGAAACTGGATTATCTTAATGGCTCTTTGAAAGTGAGCCTGTAACCATTCAAGATAATATTCAGAACTCCCTTGTCTGAAGTGATGAGGGACCAATTTTCTTTTGAGCAGGGATAGCTTTCCTCATAGTCTTCCTCCGATCTTTTTGGGAAAGGGTGGGGGAGAACTGGAGGGAAATGGGAGAATCATTACTGCTCTCTGCCAGGACCCTATGGTCTAGAATTCCCCTGCCTGCAGGTTTCTGTGGACCACTGCCTGGCTCTTTGTGATAAGTGCTGCCTTTCAGGTCTTTCCCTCTGGGTTTCCTTTGCCTGCCTTTTGACCGAGAGGGAAAGGACTAGTGTTTAGTGAGAAAATTCCTACTAAACCTAGAAATAGGAACTTGGAGGAAGTCTTTAACAGTCTGCAAAGATTTTGCTTCATCTTCCATCTTTTTGAGTACAGCCTCAGCTTTTGGTGCAAAGAAGTCCTTGTCCAGGGGTGCATCCAGAAGGCTGGACTTAGAGAGCAGACCCTTCTAGACCATTTAAGCAAAGCATGCTCCTAAATGACTGAACCAGATACTGCAGCTCGGCTGGAGAACCCCATAGCATCATATCTGCAGTGTAAAGAGTTGTCGAGCCACCTGGAAGCTAGAATGGCAAAGGTCCAACAATTCCTTGGAAATGTACTTGTCCTTCAGGGAAGATATCGTTTGCTTCATTGGATCTAAAATAGTTTGTTAGAATTTGATCATATGAAACTGGCAGTTAAGGACCCTCACAGCTAGGGTAGCAGAAGTGTAAACTTTTTTTTTTCCAAACCTAGCAAAGGCCCTGCTTTCTTTGTCAGCAAATACATTTTTCTTTGAAGAGCTAGCCCTTGCTCCTTTGGGTCCTGGAGTGACAACCTCTGGATCAGCAGATGGATTCCTGAAGAAGTGTTTATACGAGTCCAGCACCCTGCAGAACCTGTCTGGTTTTTGAGGGACTGGAGGAAGATAATCTGGATTCAAAGAAGAATCCATAAAAAAGTCCTCAACAACCTCAAATACAGAAGGGATAGCCAAAGGTCTGTGCATGAGAGCTGGTAGGCCTAGGCATAGAGCCTGAGGCAGAACCCTTCTTAGAGGTAGCTCTGGCCTTTGGCCTGGGTACATCCGTAATCCCAATGCCAGTTTCTCTGCAAGGATGAGCGACCCTAGACCCGACCGATGAACTAAGAATAAAGACCTGTGTAGAATTTGATGGACCCAATGGCATGTTGGACTCCAGATGGGTTTCAAGAGGACTGTGCCACCACCTCAGTCACAGAAGAGGCCTGCAAAAGTACCTCTCCTTCCTCAGCAATAACAAGCCTTGGGGGACTGGCAGATGGAGAACAATGGTCAGCAAAGTCCCCAAGCTTGGGTCTTTTTTCTTATCCTTCCTACACTTAGGGAGCTCCATCTCAGGAAAACCAGCAGACACCACTGGTTGATACAAAGTAAATGGGAGACTAACATGCTTAGCTAAGATCTCGGCCCTATGCTTGATAGTCCTAGGGGTGCAGAAACAACAATTAGGAATGTCGTGATCAGGACCTAGACAGGTGACACATAGCAAATGGAAGCCTCAGTGTGGGATTTGCTTAGCACAGCAAAGACAATTGCTTTCACCCATGTCAGGTAAGGTTAACAAGAAAAAAAAAAAAAAAAAAGTGTGTGCCCCAAAGGGGTACTTGGCTTTCAGACGACTTCTCTTTGGTGCGGACTGATCAACTCACTAAAAAGACTGCTTCAGGCTCCAATGGCAAGAAAAGACTGATATCATGGTGTTGGCTGGCTCTCTATATACTCACGTGTACTGACACTAGACAGTCTATATGCCAGCTTAAGGAGAAGGGAGATTTTTTACTCTGGTAGTCGGGCCGGCCAACAGCTTACATGGTAGGAAATCCCACAAGTCAGGAATGCAACAGTAAAACACGATCATCATCTGCAAAATTCATTTTCTTGTATTAAAAAGAAAAAAAAACAGTTGCTCATATTTCCTAATATCTGTGGTCTTATTTAAACAGTAACTGAGCTGCCTATGCAAATTCTAACAATGGAGGATCCTCTCACTGCTATTTTGGGAGATGGAAAGAAGGAAGATGAATGGTCCGATTCAAAGACATATCATTAACAACTTTAGGCATAAAAGGACTGATTTTATGAGGCACTTTTGCTGTGGAAACTAGAAAAGGAGGGACTACCACAAGGGACTGAAGTTCAGAGACACTTTAGGCAGTAGTAAGCGCCACCAAGACAGTTTTCCATGTATATAATTTCAAAGTGGAAGAAGATGCAGGTTCAAAAGGTAGCAGAGTTAACTTTTCCAGAACATTGTTTAGGTCACAAAAAGAAGGAAGGAATTTTCTTGAAGGCCAAACATTAAGGGCACCTTTTAGAAACTGACCTCAAATCTGGAAGATACTGGTGGATTCCAGATACAGACAGGCAAAAATAGCGGACAAATTAGCTTTAACAAGAGATTATGCCAGACAAGAATTGAGCAAATCACACATGAAACAGTAGGAATAAATCCCACCAAAAGAGGGTCCTGTTCATTGTTACGACATCAGGAAGAAAATCTTTTTCATTTAGCAGCACAAAATTTTCTAGTAGTGGTCTTTCTTGCCTCCTGCAAAACCCAAAGCATGTCCTCAGGAAAATGGTGCTAAAAAGGAAAACCTTACTACCCAAAGGTTCAATTGTAAGGTGAGAAGATGAAGGTGAGTTAGAGAGCCCTTGCCCTGCGTGAGTAGGTCCATCCTGTGAGCTGACTAGTGATAACTGCCCCTGGCCAGGTGAAAAAGAAGGGTAAACCAATGGTGTCTGGGCCAAAAGGGAGTTGACAACAAGATTTTGCGTCTATTCAACCAGATCTTATGTAGGGCCATTGACAAAAGAGAAGGGTTAAATACATACAGGAATATCCCCCTCTAAGAAAGGCATGGCATCCAATTTCCAAGCCAGAGAACTTGGCACACTGTAACAAGACTTGGGGAGCTGTCTGTCCCAAGGGGAGGAAAAAATATCTACTTGAACAGTACCCCACTGATGAACAATGTCCAAGAAAACTTCTCTGAATAACATCCATTCATGAGGAGCTGCCTTGGATCTTCTTAGACTGTCTGCCAATACATTGTTTTCTGAAGGAATACACACTGCCTGAGGAATCAGCTGATGGAGAATGGCAATGTCCTATGCTATGGGGACTAGTCTGCAAAGGGGTCAAACTTTATTCCCCCTGTTTATATACCACATAACAGTGGTGTTGTTCATAGGTGGAACTGGAGACCATAGGTAATGCAAGGCCTGAGGAGTCAGAATATAAGCTTTCATTTCATTGCTACTGATGTGCTGTCTCACCTCCTGAGGAGATCAGACACCCTAAACACTGATGCTGTTAGAACAAGCCCACCAAGCATCTGTAGACACCTTCTGATTAGTGGTAAGTACTTGGGAAGGGAAGATCTGAATTAAGAGAGATCTGGCTGATCCAGCAAAAAAAAAAAAAGATGAATTTGAAATCCAAGAAATGACAATGCTGAGGCCAAATTGTCTTCCAATACCACTGGAACACTCTCATATGGAGTCTAGCAGAGATCTCTTGCAAAGGAAAAGACAATGAAAGCTGTCAAAGAGGGGACCATGGGGAGAGGAAGAAAAGCTGTCACAGTAAGAGCTTGAATCTTGCAGCCAAGGAAAACTTGTTCTTGAGGAGGAGTCAGAACTGACTTTATATTTTGAGTGAAGTCCTCACTTCAACGAAGTGTAGTGAATTCTAGGTCCTGAAGAAGAGCCTGCTGAGAAGGAGCTCAAATAAGAAGGTCATCCAGGTAAGGAAAAGTCTGCATGAAGTGTGCAAAATGCTATGACAGAGGCTAGGCATTTGGTAAATATCCTTGGGGCTATAGAAAGACCAAAGAGGAAAGCAGATGCTGGATAGTGTAAGGAAGATGGAGAGAACCATAAAAAGTTCCTGAACAGAGAGTGAATAGGAACATGGAAATAAGCATCCTTTATGTCCACAGAAACCAGAAAGGTATGTGGTTGAAGCACTGGGGAAAAAAACTGAAGAGTCAATATTTTGAAGAGGGAATTTTCAGAAATGTGTTGAGAAAGGCAAGGTCTGCAATGGGCCCCCCAAGGACCCTTCTTCCTAGTAAGAAAGCCGAGGTCTGCAATGAGCCTCCAGGAGCCCTTCTTCCTAGTAAGAAAAAAAATGTTCGGGAGTAAAATCTCTTGCCCCTTTGGCAAGGAGGCACTAGCTAAATAGTACCTTGAGCCAGCTGGTCCTGAAGTAGAGGAGGAAAATGAGGCAAATGGAAGGGGGGGGGGCTAAGGAATGCCTGAAAAGGGAGGAAAGGACTTCCACACCATATTGTAGCCATTGTGAATTATGGACAGAACGAGATTAATCTGTCTGTTGTGATTTCTGGAAAACGGGAAAGGAGAGAGAGAGAGAACATCTGGGAAAGAGGAATCTGGCCAAAGGGAAAAGATAGTCAAATGGAACCAGGCTTGTCCTGAAAGTAAGACATTCTTCCCCTGGTGTCAATTTTTTTTCAGGAAAAAAAAAAAGTTTAGAAGGTCTTTTACCCTTCAAAGATTGATTTGGATGACACACAGAGAAACCTGCTTTAGAGGGGCAATTCCTTTGATATTTAGAAGGAGACAAAAAAAAAATCTGTTTAAGGTCTTGCATGACTTCCTGCTAGTCTTGTAATGCTTTAAAGAGATCTGCAACAGTAGAGCCAAACAGATTCTGCATATCTAGAGGAGAATACAATAACTCTGCCTTTACATTCTCTGGGTGGGACTGAAGCCGAAGCCAGGAATGCCTTCTAACGATCCTGACACACCCTAGATGAAGCATCACCAACATCACAGCTGCACATAAATTGAATGTCTAGCTACTTGTGAAGCAGAACTAGCAAAGAGCTGAAGATTTACTATAAACACTGGGACATATCAGCTGAAACATTCCTCAGGTTGGAAAGAAGGGAAAGCACATACCTGGTCATGTAAATCCGACAACGGACTGCCCTAAAAGCCAAGGTAGCAGATTTATACACCTTCTTGCCATACCTCTCTATGGCTTTACTATCCTTGTCTGATGGCAAAAGTTTCAAAGAAGCAAGCAACTTTGTGGGCTTGTCAGTCAAAAGCGAAATGACAGAAGGGTATGATGGTGGGTTCCTATTCAAACATTTCTGAGCCTCAGGGACCTTAAAAACTATATCCAGCTTATTCTGAAGGAGCCCAGTATTTCTACCCTCACTAAAACTTATGGAATCCCCATAGGTCTTTCAGAAATTATCAGTCGCGGTTTCTCCTTATCAGCAGTTGTTGGTTCGGAGTCATAGGACATGTGAATTACAAGTCCCATGACAGCCGCCAATAGGGTCAAGACAGAGGGAGCAGGTGTCTGAACCAGATGTTCTATGGTCACTTCATCAACACAGCAGAGTTTTCTGGTAGAAGCCCGACAGAAAAAGCCTCCAGTCTTAATTTTTTGACTTTTTTTAAAGGCTTCTGGATGTCTGGGTGGGAAATTTCTGAAGCCACGGTCCCTTGAGCAAGACGTTTAAGCCACTGTTTTTCTAGGCAGATGGAAAGGGAGGAAATATAGCTACCTAAGCTGTTAGGAACAAACACTTGGCAAATAGAACACTGCTTATGGTCTTACTCTGCTTCAAAACATAAAAAAGGCACTTACCATGTCTATACTTACAGGAAATCTGCCATCCAAATTCACATCTCCTCTTTCTAGATGACATATACTATGAGAAAACAAGATAGGAGAAATATACTGAGAAAACAAGAAAAAAAAGAGGAGTCCCCAATGGAGAACTTCTCTGCCCTAGGATTGGAGAACTGTACCAGATACCTTCAGACCAAATTCAAAAACCTGTGTTCAGAATGGTGGCAAATGGAAGGTCCCAGGTTTTGTTTTGCTGGCCAGAAGTACTGCTACCCTTAGCAGGATATCCATATTGTAGGGAATACTGCAACAGGGATTAAAAAAGGACATCTACTATACCCTCAGCCAAACATATCTATGGTACCATCATTGTGTTACACCCATAACTCAATCTCCTTGGCCTTTACTCAAATACTTCCTCTTTTCCAAACCTCATCCCTCAGAAAACATTCTTTGCTTCCATAATTTGATATGCTCTACTGCAATGTGATATT
>NC_056728.1:744705510-744745510 GCF_019279795.1 Protopterus annectens | reverse complement strand
AGTCTGTGCTGCTCCCCACAGCTCCAGTCATCAGAGAGTCTGAGACAGCAGTACCCAGCATGTTTTTCAGAGGTGGGAGGAATCCCAGAGAGACAGAGGGAGAACATGCAAACCCCAAACAGGCATTGGCCAGAGGTCAGGATCAAACCTTGCACCTTGTGCATGGGAGGCGAAGACATTAACCATTACACAAACTAATATTTTATATAAATTTGTGTGTGTGTCTGCGTGTTGTGTGTGTGAGTGATTTTACATATATATATATATATATATATATATATATATATATACATACATACATACATAACACACACACACACACACACACACACACACACACACACACACACACACACACATATATATATATATATATATATATATATATATATATATAGATATATATTCTTAGCTGGAGCACCTTCGGTGCAGAGTCTGCATGCCCTTCCTGCAGTCAAGTTTTAAAGACATGCAGGTAGGTATATGTGTGTGTGTGCCTTCTGTGAAGGTTGGGTGGCGGGCTGGCAACTTGACACCGTAAAAACTTCACTGCCAATCAATTTGCGGACTGGTGATCCCCTGTGTTGATCCCTAGCCAGGAGAAGCCTAAAGACATTGCTTTTTTGGTTATATGGTAATAAGAATCTCCAATAATTTCTACTATAACATTACCCACTATCACTCAATATCCGTTTATGTTTCTCCTTATGCAATCAATTATAACATTTTGAGAAGCATATAATGTGCTACTATGCCTATGCATATTACATGTACATTTGTTCACCTGTATACTGTGTACTTTTCTCTTGCAATTATATTTTCTAAACTGTATACTGTCAGCTACTTTCTGGACCTTTCCTTCTCTGGCATCCACCGAGAATAACATCCAATCCTGCCAGACTTTCACTGTAAACAACGGCAAAGAAAATATAAATGAAATCTCATTTTTGCAAAAGTTTGTCAAGCTGCATTGTGTGAATTCTGCCAGACGGTCCTGCATATAAAGAACCTGCAACACTGTTGCTGACGAAACTAAGAAATACAGTTACGAAAACAACTACTATTAATTTTATATTTACACATGTCTGGTTTCAAAAACACTATTTTAAGAAAAAAAACAAAAATAAATCACCCTTGTTTTGAAATTAAAATACTTCACTATGATTGGATGGGAGATAGGAAATTCACCCAGGGGATCACTTCTGTGGCTCTGCTCGACAGTGGCACAGGAAGATAATTTTCTTGGGTGGCGAAAGCCAGGGTACCTTTGGCTAGGCTTATATAGGCCCTAGGGCCAATAGCCTAGTACCTACGTCATACATTTGAAAACTCTCTAAACCACACACAAATGTTAGCACAATGTATTTGTCATTTGTTTACCATGACAGTTCGAGTGGGTTTACAGTTCCCTTTTCAGCAGAAGCCCAGGGAGAAAAGCTCCTTGCACGGTTGCAATAACAATTGACAGGGATAATATTACAGAAACGTTTACAAAATCAAAAATATTTACCGTTACAGAAAAGTACACGTAGCATCATCAGAAAAAAATAGTATTGTACACATTAAGGTTTAAATATTGTGGATGGTGTGAGAAGGAAAAATTATGGAATGTAATCAAGTATGAGAAAACAGAAATACCAAGGTGATTTTTATAGATGGTGAGAGAGTGTGGCAAGTAAAATGGTGATTATGGAAGTCAGAAAATCAGGTGCAGAAGGGACTGCAGAAATAGTGTACCAGTAAGACAGTGAGGTACGATATACCTGTGTAGATAGTGTGAGGAGTGCGATTGTCAAAGTAATGGCTAGACTAAGACGGAGAGAGGTGGGAGAGTAAAAAAAGATAGAAAAATGTGCAAGGTGGGAGAGAGATGGTAGCTGGGATGAGAGAAAGCACATAGCCAAGAGTATGTTAAGTACCGTTTTAGCACATTCTTGAAATTTTTTACAGCAATGTCTTGTTTAAGAGGAGAGCAGATCCAGTTACATTTTCTGGTAACATAGGAAGCATAGAGTGAGTCACCAGCAGTATTATAGCTTTTGATGAAAGACCACAAGTTTTTACTGGCACACCTTAGTATTTCACAGAAAAGAGCAAGTAAATGCAGTAGTTTCACCAAGCCTTTATTTTTACTATACATATCCAAAACAAATTACCTGGTGCAACTGCATATGGGTCAAAGTCCTTGACTCCTTCCTGCTTCAACAACTCCTCATCAATAACAAAGTTTCCAGAGAAACTTTTTGGCTTGGACAGAATGGCATAGGCTGCATCTGCCATGATTTCAGGCTTCCGACACTGTTTTCCTACTCCAACTCCACCAAGCATTTCCATAGCAGCTGTATAAATAGCTAAGAGAGAAGAATTACAAAAAAAATCAGGTTTGTACTACAGTTGTGGGATGAAAAAAAAAAACAGTATCTGAATTAAGTTGTTACTCTGTCCACCACAAGACACCTTACACATCATCAGCAGAATGCCCTGCACTAATCATTCATTTATACATCTGCAGAGAAGCATGTACTGGTAATGTGCCCTAGCAAAAAAAAGTGACAGCTGTAAAATTACTCAGATGCTTGCTGAAATTCTTCCTTAAATGTTATTACAAAAGACAAAGGCTATGACCAAATAATGTGCCCTAACTGAAATTGATACAGTTGTCCTAAGAATCGATCAGCAACAACACAAATCACACCGGCACACTGTCGATACTGAAAACTTGCTTTATATTATTTGGTAGGCATTACATTCCACTTCAGGAGGGGGAATATATAGCTTGGCCTGTATCTGGAAAATGGAAACAGTAACATTTCACCAATCTACATAAAGAAAAATTGATGCCATCAGCCTGAATTAATGTCAAAACATAAATTTTTGATTTTATAAAGTGACGTGTGACATGATATACTTTAGAATGTTAGAACTGTACTACAGCTGCTAAAATATATTTCACAATTGCTACTTTCGACCAATGCAACCAAAGAATGATATCTTACAAAACTGTACGACAGAAAGTGATGCAACTCTGTGAACTTTTGAAGTACGGGTACACGGGGGAAAAACGGACTCTGATGTAGAAATCAACTGGCTGTCAAACAATCAAAGACCTTTGTGATTTGTTTGGATGGATGGAATATGAAGGCAAGGTTGTACCACTGTTGTTCAAAGCAAAGGAGGGGGCATGGAATAAGGCAGGAGAATTAGGTAAACAAGGACGGAATGCCTATTATTCCATTTTGGATGGCAGTGACGTACTTCTACAACGGTGTACTGAGGTCATATACTTTAATGGTGTTAAACAATATGCGCAAAAGGTAGTAAGAGTAAGTATAAGTGTATTAACAGGCTATATTGTAAACGCATGTACATTCATGTTCATCCATCCAGTTAAGGCATAAGAACTGATATGTTACAAGAATGAAAGCTCGAATGAAGCCCTGCTATTACGCTATTTTCGTCTAATGTTTGGTGCTGACAACGCCAAGCGTATTGAACTCATTGTTACCCTAATAGTCTAACTGGAGAGTTCTAATGAATGACTTGCATATGCTTATGTATGTAAAATCAATTTACTACTCAGTCTGAGGTAACAGAGTACATAGGAGGGATATCCTTCAGTTTATTATAATTGCCTGCCATTTTGCTGCCCTACCACTACAATTTATTTTACTCTAAACTATACAGGGTAAGCATATCAAGCAGCCAATATATTTTTTATACTTCTTTTTGTTTTTGCTTAGTTTAACTGGTAGGCTACACACTCAAGTGCGCTAGCCGAATTAAAGCATTTACTGGTGTTTCTGTACCTAATTTCTGCTACTTTGTAAAAAAAAAAAAAAAAAAAAAAAAAAATATCCTTGTTTCCCACCTTTACTGAACTAGAATAGTCCAGTCTTCAGGTATTGCTGATCTCTGGGCTGTGTCATAGTTCCTGTGTTGCCCATATCCTTATCTGGATAGGAGGAAGCTTCTTTGTTCACCAGTGAGAGTGGGGAGCTCTGAGCAGCCTATCTGTCCCTTGAGGAGTGGTTCCACCCCAGTGACTTGTAGCTTATTGGCCGTTTTAGGCCATTTCCTATCTCTTTCTAACCCCCTGCTTTAAAGCCAGCTTTAGCGCTTGTAATTTAAAGTTTGTCCTGTTTGTTGCATTTACCTGTTAAGGCTACACACTCAAGTGCGCTAGCCTGCGTTACATATTTATTGCAGTTTCCTGCTGTTTGTTGCAAAAAAGAAAAAAAAAAAGAAAAAATTATCCTCGTTTCCCATCTTTCCTGACCTAGAGTAGTCCAAATACAGGCTTTGCTGTATTCTGGACTTTTGGAAAGTTCCTGTGTTGCCCATTTCCTTTCTTGGATAAAGGGAGGCTTCTTTGTTCACCAATGGCAGCTTAGAGCAGCCTATCTATCCCTGGAGGAGTGTTCCCAGTGCAAGAATCTAGTAGTCTAGTGGCCGTTTTGGGCCAATTTCTAGCTCTTTCAAGCCCCCCTGTATAAAACCCGCTTTGGCGTGATTTTTGCGCTTGTTACTCAGCCAAGTTCCTCGTGGTCCTGCAGAGTGGTGCTAGCAGCAGAGAGGCTAAAAGAGCGACTGCTAACGGATAAGTGTTTTTTGTCCTGCTACTACCTGGGCGACTGTCCGATCTAGCTAAACTGCAAGTATTTCTGCTTCTTGAACTGTTTTAAACTGTTTAAAGTTGTTTTTGCACCTGCACTTTTAAAGTTTGTCCTGTTTGTTGCATTTACCTGTTGAGGCTACACACTCAAGTGCGCCAGCCTGTGTTACATATTTATTGCATTTCCCTGCTGTTTATTGCAAAAAAAAAAAAAAAAAAAAAAAAAATTATCCTTGTTTCCCGTCTTTCCTGACCTAGAGTAGTCCAAATACAGGCTTTGCTGTATTCTGGACTTTTGGAAAGTTACTGTGTTGCCCATTTCCTTTCTTGGATAAGGGAGGCTTTTTGTTCATCGGTGGCAGTGGGGTGATTAGAGCAGCCTATCCCTGGAGGAGTGTTCCCAGCACAAGAATCTGATAGTCTATTGGCTGTTTTGGGCCAATTTCTAGCTCTTTCAAGTCCCCCTGTATAAAACCCGCTTTGGTACGGCTTTGCGCAATTTTGCGCATAGCGCAGCATCGGGCAGCTCCGCTTAACTGGGTTTAAACCATTCTCAGCTCCACAAAGTCTGCTCTTCACTTTTTCCCTTAGAACTGATCTAGTTCTCATAATAAACACCCTATTCCTACTCTAAAGCCTGGCACTTGCTCACTAAAGCAATTATATAAGTCAGCACTAAAACATTAAAAGCACTACACCCTCACAAACTCCCGTTGAGTACCTTGTTCCCCATTGGCCCTTTTTTTCAATTATAAAGGAATTCCAAATACTATTCTAGCATGTCCAAAGGTCAGTTGTCAATCTCCTCTCCGGTCCAGCTGGTGAATCTGGGAATCTTGAGGCAATGTTACAATTGCCTCCGGTACACAGACAACCCTCTCCTCCTCCCAACAAATTCCAACACATGTGAGAGATGCAACCATATAGCCAAACTGGAGGCTAAGCTCTCTCAACTCAGTACTGTCGTATCCAGTCAGGAGGAGAAGGAAACCACACTCACAATTCCAGTCTCATACAGACCTACCACGACAGCAAACCAAACACATAAACACACAAAAACATACTCGGAGGCTCTAAATAAAAATCTGCCTAAGCAGCAGAGACCTCCAAAGCAGACACCCAAGCAACCGCTACCCCAAAACAAAACACGTGCAACACATAGCTCACAAAGCCAGTGTGCCGAACAGTCACAGCCCTTAAGGCTAAACAACACACCTGATACACTTGTAATAGGTGACTCTATAGTCATGCACACAGACGTCCTGCTCACCAGGCTGAACAAGGAGAAGGTCACGGTGAGCTGCCAGTCGGGCGCTAGGATACGCCACATAACACAAGCACTCAGGTCACTCCAAGGCAAGTACAAATATGACTCAAGTCATTGTCCATGCTGGTGTGAATGACCTGAGACGTACCTCCCTGGACTACATGAAAAGAGACAGAGGAGCTCTCTGAGCATGTAGCCCAGGCCGGTATGACCCTGACCTTGAGTAGCATCTTACCCTCACCAAGAATGACGCCACAATATGAAGACAAGATGATCAATTTCAACAAATGGCTTAAGTATTGGTGTCATTCAAAGGGGATCCAATGCCTGTCAGCCTGGGATGACATGCTCGACAAGCCACGATGCTTCGCTAGGGACGGCTTGCACCTGTCACCCCTGGGCTTTCGGATATTGGCAAAGGCTCTTGCCACCCCCATAGTGCCTTTTTAGGCAAGGCTCAAAAGCCAAATCCACCTCCATAGGTATCACAAGGGATAAGAAACTAAAAGTAATGCTACTCAACGCCAGAAGTCTAAACCTCAAGATGCACGCACTGGAAACTCTCCTTAGCATGGAGAACATTGATATCTGTGCAGTAACAGAAACCTGCTTCAAGGCTCCCGAGAGCACCCCAGCACTACCAGGTTATACCTCATACCATGCTTTTCGGCCCCAAAACTTGGACCGAACCACAAAAGGAGGGGAAGTATCAATATTCGTCAAAGATACCCACACCTCCAGGTTGGTGGCACAGCATGAAGCATCAGAGACTATCCATGTGCAACTAACAGTGGGTAAAATTGCCTTCCAGTTTATAGCCTGCTACAGACCACCCTCCCAAACCCAGGAACCCCACTCGGCCTTCCTGAGAACACTGGAAAATGTGAAGGTCTCTCCAAACACCATTATATTGGGTGACTTCAACTACCCAAACAGACTGGGAGCATTACTCTAGCTCCAACACCCTAGCCCAAAGGTTCCTACAATTTATAAACTCAAATGCTATGGAACAACTTGTTACCACTCCCACAAGAGGGGAAAACATACTGGACCTGATCATCACCAACAAGGAGACTCTATGCTCCAGACCAGAAGTGTATCCCTCACTGGTAAGATCAGACCATAAACTAATCTCACTGGATATTCACAACCCGACCCCACACCCTGCCCAGAAAAACCACAGTGAAAAACTTCTCTAAAGCAAATTTCACACTCCTCAAATCCGGAGGTGGAATCCTTCAAAGCCCCAGGGCCTGTGGAAAATACGGCCCAGACCTCAGAATCCTTTATAAACGCATTATATGAACACCTTCAGGAATGCATGGATCATGCAATCCCAAATAAAACCAAGACCCAATCCTCCAAAGGCAGGCATCCTGTCTGGTAGACCCCAGCCATAAACAAACTATACAATAGAAGGAGGAAGCTACTACATGATAGAGCAAAATCCAAAAGGGAAGGCATCTCTGATCAGTATTAGCAAAAACTATGGGCACTCATAAAATCTAAGGACAGCTTCGAGAGAAAAATTGCACAGGACACCAAGGATAATCACAAGGCTTTCTTTAGTTATGTTAGGAACCTGGGTGGGAATTCCCAGATATGCTCAGAATTAGTCCAAAATGACAAAAAATACACCGAACCCACAGACATTGCCAACATCCTAGCTGACAGGTTCAGCGCAAACTTCTCCCCCCTCCCCACCAAAAGGGCAAATATCTATCCCAGCAGAGTGCTGCCCCCATGACACCTCAGATGCTCAGGTAAGAGCCGCCCTCTCCAAAGCAAAAAACACAGCATCAATGGGACCAGACAGTGTCCCGGGCTGCGTCCTACATGAACTCTAAGAGCTAAACCCATAAACCCAAACATAAAACTACTGTTCAATCTCAGCCTTACTACAGGATATGTACCCAAAGAGTGGCGTACAGCAACAGTGGTCCCTCTCCACAAAGGTGGTGCCTCAACGGATCCTGGAAACTATCGCCCCATAAGCCTGACTAGCTTGGTCTGCAAAGCTATGGAAAGGATCATCATGGACCTCATAAATAAAGATATTGGGGACCTACAGACACTGGATCCTACTCAGTTTGGCTTTAAGGGCAGATCCTGCCTCTTAAACCTTGTCGATTTCTTTGAAACAGTCACCAAGGCCACTGACGAGGGGAAGGTGGTCCACACAGCCTACCTGGACCTCGCAAAAGCCTTCAATACAACACCCCACTCGGGCATTATAGATAAGCTCACCAGCTTAAATATAACCCCCTATGTCACTAGATGGGTTGCAAACTGGCTCAAGGACAGAACCCACATGGTTAGAATTGCTGGAACCATGTCAGACTCCAAACCAGTTACAAGTGGCGTCCCACAAGGCTCAGTCCTGGGACCTCTCTTGTTCGGTATATATTTCTCGGAGGTACAGGCCAACATGGAAGGACTGTGGCTGACCAAGTTCGCAGATGACTGCAAACTAGGCGCCATAATAGACTCTCCAGCCAACACAAGCATCCTACAAAAGGGCCTCATAGAAACAGACAACTGGTGCCAGAGCCATGGCCTCAAGCTAAACGCCAAAAAGTGTATAGTCATCCCCTTTGGCAAATACAAAGTGCCCACAAATTACCACATAGGTGGTAATCCATTAAGTACGGAAGTAATTAGGGACCTGGGGACCCAAGTTGATAGCAATTTCTCATTTGAAAACTACGTGGCCAAAGTGGTTAGAAAAACATTTTATATAGCCCACCTAATCATGAAGGGATTCACATCTAGATCAGGGGAGGTCATCGTGCCTCTTTACTCATCCCTCATTAGGCCCACAATGGAGTACAATGCCCCTTTTGGGATGTACCTTACCAGACACCTGCAGCAACTGGAAAGACCCCAAAAGTACCTCACCAAGAGGATCAAAGGGCTCACACAGATGCCATATGCTGCCCGGTTAAAGAAACTCCAGCTCTACTCAGTGGCATACCGCCTGCTCAGAGGCGATCTGTGCCTGACGTATAAAGCCATGTCCAACCCAGAATTAATGGACATGCTGCACCTCAGAAAATCCAAATCCCATAGAGCTACGCGCTCGAGAGACTTGAACCTCAGCACTGAAATAAATAGGACATGCTGGAGGGACAGATTCATAACCCAGAGGCTCCCTTCACTCTGGAATAAAATCCCAGTCCAGGTGAGGCAGAGTCCCTCATTGACTCTCTTCAAGAGGAATCTTGATGAGTGGATGGGAGATCGTAGGTTTACCCCGGGTATCACTTCTGTGTCACTGTTAGACAATGGCACAGTATACTAACCTCGAAAAAGGGCATAGCAAAATTCATTTAAAATGGGTGGCGAAAGCCAAACACACTCTGGCTAGGCTTATAAATGCCCTAGGGCAGATAGCCTAGTATGAACCTATGATAGTTTTCTTATAGCATAACCTGAACTTATTGTATTCAATACCAAGCTTTACAACAGTTCAGTTTCTTAACAATGACCTCCCAAGCCTCTGATGTGACCCAGCACTTTGTCAATATACTGTAAATACATAGATTAATACAAATATTTGTGCACATGACACATACAATAATACACACATACCATCATTAAAACCAGATAAATGCAATATAAATCATATCAATATAGTTATGATTTCTAGTTTATGACCCTGTTTGTCTATGGAAACTTCTTTTTGAATTTATGTTCAAGCAGTTGTATATTTGTTGTATATTATCTTGTTTAATGGTTTCTCAATACTCTAACCACTGTCTATGTTGCATCAATTGTAAACTCTGATTTTACTCCTTTTATATTTTCTATGCTCTTTGTACAAAATAGCTATGTTTGTATAATTTATTTTTATAATTGTTTACTATGTATCTGGAGCTTTTCTCCCCCAGCCTCCGCTGAAAACGGTCATCTTGTGTCCAGTCGGACTAACCTGGTAAACAAATGGAAAATAAATAAAAAAATAAAATATACTAAGAAAATCAATCAATGTACCAAGAAAAATCCAAAACTTAAGAAAGAAACACATAAGGAAGGAAAATGTTTCCTTGATGCTGTCGTGAAAATCCCACTCACTTATTCAGATATTATGGGCAAACATACATACATATATATATATATATATATATATATATATATATATATATATATATATATATAATATATTAGGCAAAATAACGTACCAACACACTAGTCATAGGTGACTCTATAGTCAGGCACACTGATGTCCCACTTACCAGGCTAAACAAGAAGGTTACTGTCAGCTGCCTGTTGGGTGCCAGGATCTGCCACATAACCCATGCACTCAGGTCACTCCACAACCAAGTACAAATATGACTCTGTCATTGTCCATGTTGGTGTGAATGACCTGAGACATGCCTCCCTGGACTACATGAAAAGAGACATGGAAGAGCTCTCCGATCTTGTAGCCCAGGGAGGTATGACCCTAGCCCTGAGTAGCATTCTGCCATCACCCAGAATGATACCGCAGTACAAAGACAAAATGATTGACTTCAACAACTGGCTAAGATTCTGGTGTCATTCTAAGGGGATCCAGTATCGGTCTGCTTGGGACGACATGGTCGACAGACCATGATGCTTTGCCAGAGATGGCCTGCACCTGTCGCCCATGGGATTCCGGATACTGGCCAAGGCTCTTGCCACCTCTATAGTGCCTTTTTTAGACAAGTTTCAAATGTAACAGGAACAGGCAAGCAAAAACTGAGGGTAATGCTACTCAATGTTAGACGTCTACATCTCAAAATGCACTCACTCAAGGCACTCCTTAAAATGGAGAACATAGATACCCGTGCAGTGACTGACACCTGGTTCAAGGCTCCAAAAAGCACCCCTGCACTACCAGGCTACAACTCATACCACACTTTTCAGCCACGTAATGTGGACCGGAACACCAAAGGCGGAGGTGTGCCCATATTCATTAAGGATATCCACACCTCCAGGCTAGTTGCTCAGCATAATGCATCTGAGATTATCCAAGTGCAACTAACTCTGGGCAAAACTGCAATCCAAACTGTAGCGTGCTACAGATCCCCCATCATGCCCCAGGATTCCCACTCCTCTTTTCTTGATATACTGGAAAATATTAGGGTTCAAACACCCTAATAATGGGCAATTTCAACTACTCCACCATTAACTGGGAAAACTACTCATGTACCAACTCCTTCGCTCAACACTTTCTGGAATTCATAAATTCCAGTGCCCTGGATCAACTTATCCACACCCCGACCAAGGGCAACAATATCCTAGAACTAGCCATTACCAATATGAATGACCGGTGTTCGACACCCAAAGTCAAGTCCTTGTTGGTCAGAATCGACCATAAGCTAATCACCCTAGATATCCACATCCCACCCCCACCCCACATTAAGGAAACCACAGTAAAAAATTTCTCCATAGCCAACTTCATGCTTCTCAAGACAGAAGTGGAGAACTTCATGACACTCATGCAAACGGCCAATACAGTTACGACTGCTGAATCCTACACAAATGCACTCTAAGCACTTAAACGAGTGCATGGATCGTGCTATCCCAAACAGAACCAAGAAGCTATCCTCCAAAAAAAGGAAGCCAATCTGGTGGTCCGCCGACATAAACAAACTGTACAACAGAAGGAAAAAACGGTTGCAAAAGAGAGTAAAATCCCATGAGTGGTGGAGCTCCCTGGTCAGCCTCAGTAAGACGCTGAGATCCCTTAAGAGCATCCAAAGCGAGCTATGAAAATAAATCGCCACTGATTCCAAGGACAACCACAAAGCATTCTATACCCATGTCAAGAATCTCAATGGCAACACCCAGATATGCTTCGAGTTACAGCACAACTGCATGGAAATTACAGAACCAACTGATATTGCCAACACTCTGGCAGATAGGTTCAGTGCTAACTTTACCACCCTCTCACACCCTAAAGGGCCCATATCTATACATGAAGAATGCAGAGTCCCTGTAATCACAACTACACAGGCAAAAGCTGCACTCTATAAAGCCAAAACACAGCATCCATGGGACTGGACAACATCCCAGGCTGCATTTTGCACGAACTTCAGAACGAACTGGCTCCCCACCTAAGCACCATGTTCAATCATAACCTCACATCAGGCTTTGTGCCCACTGAATGGCGCACAGCAACAGTTATCCCACTCCACAAAGGGGGAGCCACCACTGATCCTGGGAACTATCGTCCTATTAGCCTGATGAGCTTGGTCTGCAAGGCCATGGAACATATAGGTTCAGAGGTAGGTACTAGGCTATCGGCCGTGGGGCCTATACAATCCCAGCCAAAAAGGTACCCTGGCTTTTACCACCCAAGAAAATTATTTTCCTGTGTCACTGTCGAGCAGAACCACAAGAGGTGATCCCCGGGGTGAATTTCCTATTTCCCATCCAATCATCACGATTTTTCTTGAAGAGTGCTAATGAAGAGCTTTGTTTGATATAGATAGGTAGTTTATTCCAGAGTATGGGAAGTCTCTGGGACAGGAATCTATCCCCCCAGCATGTTCTGTTTATTGTGGTGACAAGGTTTAGGTCCCTAGAGCGTGTAGCTCGGAAGGATTAGGATTTAAGTGGAGCATGTCCAAAAGCTCTGGGTTTGACATAGCTTTGTATGTTAGGCAAAGATCACCTCTGAGTAGGTGATATGTGATGGAGTAAAGATGGAGTTTTTTGAGACTGTTTGCGTAGGGCATCTGTTTGAGGCTGGTAATCCTCTTTGTGAGGTATTTCTGTGGCCTTTCCAGTTGTTGTAGATGTCTTGTGGGGTACATACCAAAAGGGGCGTTGTACTCTATAATGGGTCTAATGAGTGATGAGTAGAGGGGAACAATGACCTCTCTCTGGATGAGAAACCTTTTTGTGATGAGGTGTGCCACGTAGAAGGATTTCCTGACTACTGTGGCGATGTGATTATCAAAGGAGTGAATACTGTCCACCTGTGTCCCAAGGTCTCTTATCACACTTTTGGTGTTAAGTATACTACCGCCTATGTTGTAGTTCATGGGTACAGAGTTTTACCAAAGGGGATGACAATGCACTTTTTGGCATTGAGCTTGAGGCCATGGCTTACCAGGCATCTGTCTCAGTGAGGCCCTTTTGTAGGATATCCACATCATTAGGAGTTTCGATTATGGCTCCTAGTTTGCAGTAATCTGCGAACTTCATTAGCCAATGGCCTTCTGTGTTAGCCTGTACTTCAGAGAAGTAGATACCAAACAGGAGAGGACCTAGGACTGAACCCTGTGGTACTCCACTAGTCACTGGTCTGAAGTCGGATTTGGAGTCTGCTACTTTCACAGTGTGGGTTCTTGTCAGTGAGCCAGTTGTCAACCCATCTTGTGACATAGGGATTTATACCTAGTTTAGTGAGTTTATCTATAATTCCAGAGTGGGGGATGGTGTCAAAAGCCTTGTCAAGATCTAGATAGGCTGTGTGAACCACCTTACCCTTGTCTATGGCTTTGGTGACTGCTTCAAAGCAGTCTATCATGTTTAGGAGACATGATCTGCCTTTTACAAACCCGAAGTGGGTGGAGTCCAGAGTTTGGAGATTACCAACGTCTTGGTTTATAAGTTCCATGGCCTTGCAGACCAGGCTCATCAGGCTAATGGGGCGGTAGTTCCCGGGGTCCATGGTGGCTCCCCCCTTGTGTAGTAGGATAACCATCACTGTGCGCCATTCAGCAGGCACAAAACCTGAGGGGACGTTATGATTGAAAAAAAATAAACAGCCTCTGCAAGGCTCGAACCTAGGACCCTGCACACCATAGCCAAAGTGATTTACCGCTATGCCCTGTCAGATATCATCATGGAACTCAAACAAAGACATTGGTAACCTCCAAACTCTGGACCCCACCCAGTTCAGGTTTGTGAAAGGCAGATCATGCATCCTGAACCTAACGGACTTCTCTAAGGCAGTCGTTGAGGTTAAAGTGGTTCACACAGCCTATCTTGACCTCGCCAAGGCTTTTTACACCATCCTCCATTCTGGAATTATAGTTAAACTCACTAAACTAGGTATAAAACCCTATGTCACAAGATGGGTTGCCAACTGACTCACTGACAGAACCCACACTGTAAAAGTTGCAGACTCCAAATCTGACATCAAACCAGTGACAAGTGGAGTACCAAAGGGTTGAGTCCTGGGACATCTCCTGTTTGGCATCTACTTCTCTGAAGTACAGGCCAACGCAGAAGGACTCTGGCTAACTAAGTTCGCAGATGACTGCAAACTAGGAGCCATAGTCGAGTCCCCAAATGATGTGGACATCCTACAGAAGGGCCTCACTGAGACAGATGCCTGGTGTTAGAGCCATGGCCTCAAGCTTGATGCCAAAAAGTGCACTGTCATCCCCTTTGGTAAAAACGCTGTACCTGAGAGAAACCACATAGGTGGTAATCTACTTAACACCAAATGTGTGATGAGACCTTGGGACCCAGGTGGACAGTAGTCTTGATAATCACATCGCCAAAGTAGTCAGGAAGTCCTTCTACATGGCACACCTCATCACAAAAGGGTTCTCATCCAGGAAAAAAAAAAAAAAAAAAAAAAAGAGGTCATTGTTCCCCTTTACTTGACACTCATTAGACCCATTATAGAGTACAACGCCCCTTTTGGAATGCGCCTCACAAGACATTTGCAGCAGCTGGAAAGGCCGCAAAAGTACCTCACAAAGAGGATTACTGGCCTCAAACAGATGCCCTACACTGACCATCTAAAAAACTCAACTTTACTCCGTAGCATATCGCCTTCTCCGAGGTGATTTTTGCCTAACATATAAAGCTATGTCAAACCCAGAGCTGTTGGACATGCTACACCTAAAGAAATCCCAATCCCTCTGAGCTACACGCTCTAGGGACCTACACCTTGTCACCACAATAAACAGGACATGCTGGAGAGATAAATTCCTGTCCCAGAGACTTCCTACACTCCGGAACAAGCTACCCATCTATGTCAAGCAAAGTTCCTCATTAGCACTTTAAGAAAAATCTTTGAGTGGATGGGAGATAGGAAAATATACCCCGGGAATCACTTCTGTGGCTCTGCTCGACAGTGGCACAGGAAAATAACTTTCTTGGGTGGCATAAGCCAGGGGAAACTTGTTGGCTAGGCTTACTTAGGCCCTTGGGCCGATAGCCTAGTACCTACCTATGAACCTATTATTAAACTAAATACAATATTATGTAGCATAGAAATGTGCTGACATAAGGGTGACCGTTCATTATTTACCCATAAAGCAAATGTCAGAGTGGAAAAGTTCAAATAGTGCATAAAGAGGAGGAGGGGAAGAGAAGAAAGTGAGAGAAAGTATTTACTCAAAGCAAATGTCAGCGTGGAAAAGCTCAAATAGTGGATAAAGAGGAGGAGGGGAAGAGAAGAAAGAGTGAGAAAAAGTATTTGCTAGAAGTAATAATTAGGGTAGATATGGGAGGCAGGAGAAACTGAGTAAAAGCAACATTACAAGTAAGAGAAATGAAACCAAGAAAAGAAGAAATAACACAGACAACAAGATTTACTGTGGTGTGTGTGTGTGTGTGTGTGTGTGTGTGTGTGTGTGTGTGTGTGTGTGGTAAAAACTATAAAGCAAATCTGCACGGATACCTGCTTGCTGCCCTGCTGAGGGGGGCACTTGTGCAAGTGCAGTGGACTGGCTCCAGTAGGATGGGATGGCAGCATAACTCTCAACATTATAGAACAAGAAATCTGGACAAGGCCATAAATAATAGGGGACAAAGGCCCAAAAATGGGACAATTTATAAATATTGCACTTACAAACTTAAAAAGTTGATAAGAAAACTCACTCTAATGCAAAACCTGTTTAAGGATATGAAGTCTGAAAATCAAATGCCTGTCAACTTTCTGACTTCAGTGTTCAATGATTTGCCAGTGATTTGACAGAAAACTGCAATTTTATGAAAAACAGAAAAAAATCTGGACTTTCTGCAAACATCTGTACTGTTGAGATATGGATGGGAGTCTTGAACCAACACCCATCAATCATTTTTGTTTGCCAAAGCCATTACAGCAGTGTTTTGCAGAGAGGTGGAAAAAGCTTTAAATTTGACTAGTATGTTGTGTGGGTGTGGTGTGTTTGTGAAAGGTGGAGGTGTGCCTTTGTAAGTGTGGTGCGAATGTTATGGACTATGAAATGGAGAGATTAAGAGTAAAATTGTGCTCAGTGAAGTCACTAGCAATTTCATCACTGCTTGATTCAGACATATACATTCCCCTGTGTTTGTCAGTACTACGTTTGAGTGCATTGTTTTGGAGTGTGGTATCACTGCTACAGCTGCTGCTACTCTTTCAATACAAGTATCTGCTTTGGAAGTTTTCTCCAGGAGTCTGTTGCTGAGAGGATGAGAGACATGCTACAGGTATACAAATAAGACAAACTTGATAAAGCAATAGTAAGAAAAAGTACTAGGTCACATTAGAGGCTTGGGAGGTCATTGTTAAGAAACTGAGAAATGTTGTAAAATTTATCATTAAATACCATAAGTTCAGGTTATACTATAAGAGAATAACTATGTAAAGATAACAATCTCAGCAGCCCAAATGCATTATAAATTGAATATTTTACTGTGCACATTTTAAATGGATAGACTGGCCTAAACTCTGGACTGAAGCGTTTGCTTTTTTTTTTTTTTATTCCTGGGAATGCTATTCAGAAGTGAAGAGGCATAGAGACATACAAGGGAACAGATTTAGTGGCACACCCGGCTGGGATTTTTTTTTTTTTTGGATGTCTATTGTCATGCAAAGCTGACAAAATCATTGAATCTAGTAAAGCTGGAAATGTGAGACTGTAGCCCACTGAAGGAGGGGAGATGGGAGGAGTAACATGGCCAGGAACTGAATCTTGCAAAACTGCTCCTTGTGAAAAGTCTTCAGTAATTTGTTGACACTTTTGCAAGTTTCTTTCAGAGAATGTGTAGTACATCAGTAGGAACAACATTTGTAAAATTCAGCGCATACCAGTCAATGACACATGAGCTGCAGACTCTCAAACTTGGCAGTTTTTTTCAGGTGTTCCAGTCTAAGTGAATGGAAGTCTAGTCTGACAACAGATAGGGCTATTTGTTCTCAGTCTGTGCTTATGGGACAGATTTAGCTTTCCAAAGGAATCACGGTCTGCCCCATGAGGGCAGACAAGAGTAAAAACAAAATTAGGAAGGAGTACTTATTTTGCTGCGGGCAGCTTTGGGAGGTGTAGTAAATCATGGCAAGATAAAAAATACATGTTTTCTTCATTATTTGCCCGTAGTGGTCCTTAAAGGCAACTATTATGTGACAGGAGTATGTACAGGATAAGAGATTTCTATGCAAAAGTAAAAATATAGTTCTGGCGGGTTGTCTATGGGGAATAAAAGTGACAGTTCTGTAAATGACAGGTAGATTATAGAATGTTTTTGTGAGTGTTGATGGGGAGATGGTGTAAACTGTTGTTAGTGGGAAATGATTATACATAACTGGTTTACGTTATGAGGATATGATGGCTTTAAGTGAAATAATGTGGGCATGTGAAATATAAAGGAGACAGTTTATTTGGAAAAGGGCTTGCTTTAAAAATAGAAAATGTAAAAAGTTTGCTTTAAGCGACAAGTACAAAACATGAGTGCAAAGTAATTTCTTGGCATGACGATGGAAGTAGTATGCTTTGAAAACTGTGACTACTTATGAAGTCAGAACTGAGGTTTGGTTTACTAATAACAGAAAAGATACTGAACTGGACTGGAATGGAGGTGGGGCCAAGAGTGAAGCAAAGCCTCAGACAGACTAAATGAAGCAGTTTCCCCAAGAATTCTGCGTCCAAGAAAAAACTAGGAGACTATCAGGTAAGGAGAATAAACACTGTATACGTAGGTCTGGTTATACTAAATGGCACTTATGAAAGAGGTAGCCTCACTAAACTGGGGAATTAATGCAATACCATATTAACATATATCCCCAATCACTAAATTTGTAAAAGAACATAAATACACACACACACAGTGTGGAAAGTTATTGCTAAAGTTTCAAAACTCAGTTGTGTTTTTCCAGTGTTTTTTATCAATCTCAAACATGGACAATACTACTCATTTATGTAGTAAATAACACACTTCATTTACTTTGATTGAACGTTTTTGTGCACTGCTAATGAACTCCAGGGGGGGGCTCAGGTTTTTGCTGTACTCTGTATGAACTGCTCTCACTGTTGTGGAGACACAGCTGTGAGGTTACTGAGGTTATAATATTTAGACTGAGTAATACAATAGCAGCAAAATTATCTGTGGTGGTGGTGCTGCGGTAGCGTTGTCGCCTCATAGCAAGACGTTGTCCCGTTCGATTCTCAGCTAGAGCGTCTTCTGTGTGGAGGCATACGTGAATGGGGCGTGCCTTCGTTGAAGGTTGTGCGTCAGGGCTGGTAACCCAGTACGTAAAACTCCACTACCAATCATTAGCAGACCGTAGTTCCGCTGTGGCGACCCCTGACCGGGAAAAGCCAAAAGACACAAACAAACAAATACACCAGCAGCAGAGTTTCGGAACATACAAAGTACTGCCCAGCTTATGTGACACTTATTATGCTCAGCCTACGTGACATGTTAAAAGATGCACTAAAAAAGTCATTACGTTTTCCCATAAATATTTTGAACTAGAGAATGACAACATTTTTTAAATGCTGGCTGGGGATTACAACAAAGACGACTATATCTGTACTAACTGCATGTGTCTTGAAAAATGCTGCTGTATGACAAATGTGCGAATCCACTGGTAGACAAAGTAAAATCCACTATGAAACACATATTTTAAGAAATACTTGACAACTTGCAAGGCATTAATTTCTGATATGGCCACAGTGTGGGTATGAGTGTGCTAACACTATTTCTAAAATATTTACTGTCATGCAGTGCATCCTATCCCCATACTACAGCTCTGATGCCTTTATTTTTTATTTTTTTTTTATATTTCTAAATTTCTCCTTGGTGCACTATGCAATACGATTCCTTTCATAGCAGTGTTTCATTAACATTTAGAAGAAATGAGGGATTTGTTTTTTGCAGGTCTATATTAGTTTGCCGAAATTTATTTTCAGCAAACACCTCTTCTTCAACCCGCATTCACAGAAAATCACTTCCAAGATTCGCTGAATTTTCCAAGGGCAATGAAACAACTGCCCCACAACACAATGGACCCACAACTAACTAAATCAAACCTACCCAAGGCTTTGCCCCCACCCTAACTACATATATCAACTCCGAGATTGCACTACAGTGGGGAAAAGGGCAAAGTCGTGTAGTTGTCCAGCTACTTCATTGCCTTTGGAAAATCCAGCAAATCACGGAAGTGATTTTCACTAAATACAGGTCAACAAAGAGGTTTCACTGAAAATAAATTTTGGCAAACTAATATAGACCCGTTTTTTGCCTAAAGAGTTAGGAAGTATTCTTCCAGATGGATTAATACACAGTGGTTGAGGCATCAACATTTGTACCTAGTAAGATTCACTCATCTAAACTACACAGACAAGTGCTCCATTATTTTCAGTTCTTCCTATGGAAATGTATACTTGTTTAAATTGGACTGTATCTTGTTGCATGTTCTTCATCCCTTTTTATTTATACCTTTATTTACAACTGTATCATAAAGCAAACAAGCCTATGTATAACACAGCATCTGTAATATAATCTTAAAGCCTGGCCTGGTTAATGTAAGTCAGTATACTGCAAAGAACTATATAACAGAGTAGCAGTGAGACATTCAAAATATAATAAAATAAGAAATGAAATGTGATGATTTATGAGAATGTCCCTATTATGCAAACCCTAAATGAGGGAGGATGCAGGGGAACATCCACCATTATAACTGTTTCACTGATAATATTTATGTGGCAATGTGCGATTCTTGCTCCTTTTTAGGTTCATAGGTAAGTACTAAGCTATCTGCCCTTATGGGTCAATTTATGCCTAGCCAATTTCCTTTTCAAAGGGGATAATTAAACTCCATACCTTGTGTTTGTGAGTTAATCACCTTAACCATTATACCAAGCCCCAATGTTTTTATGTGGCAAGATTATCAGAATGTTAAGAAAAAGAATAATGAACTTTATGAAGACAGTGAAAAGAAAAGACTACAATACCTTATTTAGGCATTCCCTCAAATGTATACTTTTTTAAATTTTTTTTTTTAATCTACAAAGTCTCTTTAGGGCCATCAATTTCCTTCTTGATATGCATAAAATACATTGGCAGAGCTTTTCAGCCTGTTCTGGCAGGGAATGCAACTACCATTATCCTACACATAAATCCTAGTGGACTATAGTACATGGTTTCTTTACATCAAGAACTAACAGCAACATGTTCCCACACTAATGCCTCCATCTGGATCATTACTGTTCTAGTAATGTTGTCAAATGTTTGCCTCCCGTCCATAAAAACACAATGTTCCACCTCCATCAATTCTAGTAGAATCTTTGCAATTCACTTAGCTTACAGACGCACACTTTATGATCATGGTTTAAAACAGAAAAGGGTCTACATGAAGCCAGATGTGACAGGTCTTTACCCTCTTTTTATAACACAGCCACCACCACATTTTTCTTCCAAGATGCTGGCACTTCCCTTTCCCTTTTAAAATAATGTTAAATAAAATCGTCCAGATCTTTATCTCTTATTACTTCCTAACTTCCACATTTCCTTAGGAATACAGAACATAACCATAGATGTCCTTCTCTTCTATGTCCTTCTATTCAGTGTTGCATTATTCCTTACGTATGGGAGTATGCAAAAGCTGAAAGGCAACCCAGGGAGGAGGAAGGAACAGGGAGAAAGTAAACATTTTCAATAAATCCATGCAAGATTGCTTTGGCAAACTCTGCTCTGGCCCTAGAAATATAATCCAACTTGTAAAGCTTTGTAAATGTATGAACAGAAGACCAAGTGGCGGCTTCCAAAATGGACTGAGTATCCATACCCCTGAAGAAAGCCCCTGAGGATGCCACAGAGCTAGTGGAATGGGCCTTAACAGAAGAGGATAAGGATTTCCCATGTAAATGATAGCAAAACACAGTAGCCTTAGAAATCCATGAAGAGGTAGTTTGCTTAGAAACATGCAAACCCAGAGCCTTGGAATGGAATGACACAAATAAGACTTCCTGACAGACTTAGTTTTATCAAGATAGAATCTAAGCAGTCTATGCACATCTAAGGAATGCAAAATTCTCTCACTAGGAGACTGTAGAGATGGGAAAAAACTAGGCAATTGGATAGCTCGATTTAAGGAAAGATCATTAACCACTTGAGGCATAACAGAACAGATTGGTTCTTACAGAAACTCTGTCCTTATGGAAAAAGAGGAATGGTGATGAAGCCATTAATGCCTGGATCTCAGAAACCCTTCTGGCAGAGGTAATAGCTATCAGAAGTACTGTTTTCAAAGTACAAAACTTTAGAGAAGCAGAGGCCACTGGTTCAAAATGGGGCCGGAGTCAACTTTTCCAGGACAAAATTAAGATCCCAAGAAGGCAGAACTAGTTTCCTGGGAGGATTCATGTGTAGGACGCCTAGACTTCTTAGTATTAGGTTTCCTGGCCTCCTGCAAAACCCAAAGCATGTCCTTAATAAAAAGGTGCCTAAAAGGAATCAAATGTTGATCACCCATAAGGTCAAGTAAAGAGTTGACAGCTATTGGGAAATTACAGATCCCTTGTTCTGAATGAGTGGGTCCCTCAGGTGAGACAACTTGTAGTGATGGCCCTTGGCTAACTGCAGAAGAAAAGGGAACCATAGCTGTGTTGGCCAAAAGGGAGTCACTTACAAGATTTTTGGTTTCTTCTGTTGAATTTTCAACAGGACTTTCTGAATTAAAGGAAAGGAGGGGAATGCATAAAGAAACAGCCCCTTCCATGAGAATGATACAGGTGTCCATGTTCCAAACCTTAGGATAAGGGGCTCTGGCACAGAAAAGAGGAAGTTGTCTGTTCTGACAGGAGACTAACAGATCCATCTGTGGAGTACCCCACAGGTGAACTAGATCCAGGAGCACATCCCTCTGTGAAGCATCCACTCTTGGGATTGTGTCATGGATCTGCTTAATGCATCTGCCACTGAGTTCTGAGCAGAAGGAAGGTACACTACATGCAGTGAGACTTTGTACTGAATAGCCAACTCCCATGCCTTGACGGCTAACCAACAAAGATAAGATTTTGTGCCCCCTGCTTCTTTATGTACCAAAGGACCACAGTGTTGTCTGTGAGAATCTTGAGGGTCTTGGAAGAAACATAGGGTGAAAGGTCTGTAAGGCTAATATCAGTGCCTTCATTTCCCAGATACTGATGTGTTCTTGCCTGAGAGGGGGGCGAAAGGCCATGAACTTTTGTGGAAGCAAAAGTTGCTCGCCATCTTAAGTCTGATCCATCTGTAAAAGTTTCTGTACTGGTTGAGGAATTTGAAGGGGTAACCTAGGATTCAAATAGAGTTGGTGCATCCACCAATCTAGTTCTACTTTCAAATAGGGAAGAAGAGGAATGGCAGTCTCCAAGGGATGAGCATGCTGGGACCAGACACTTTTCAGAAACCACTAACAGTCATCATGTGAAGTTTTGCAAATGACAACATGGGAATTCTAGAGGCCATGAACCCAAGAAGTCTCAGGAACTCCCTGGCAGTGATGGAGGAAAGAGTTAGAAGTGATTCCATGAAAGCTATGAGACTGAGATCTCTCTGAAGGAAGAAATACAATCATCAAATCTGTCCTGAACCTGCACCCCAGAAAAATGAGATCCTGATTGGATGATAAGAGCAGATGTTTTGTAATTTATTGTGAACCCCAAGCCTTGCAGAAAATGAAGTTAGATTTGCTGAAGCAGAAGACCTGGAATGCTGGCCAGAAAAAGCAGGTCATCCAGGTAATGGTAAACTTGAAGACCCTTTAATTTTAGGAAAGCAATGGCTGGGGCTAGACACTTTGTGAAGACCCTTGGAGCAGTAGAAAGACCAAAAGATAAGCCAGAGTACTGAAAGTGCCAGGAACCCACTGAGAAATGCAAGAACTACCTGAAGAGAGGATGACTAGGAATATGCAGATAAGCATCCCAGGAGACGAGACTGCGGGGAAAGCATCCTGAAGGAAGGCATCGCCAGGAAGGAATTCAACTTTAAGAGGGCCAAAATGGGTCTCCAAGAACGGTCTTTTCTTGGAACAAAGAACATCCTGGAATAAAATCTCCCTTCCTTGCTGACTTAAAAGGGACAGGTTGAATGGTGCCCTGGATAGAAAGCCAAGTTAGTAGATGAGGAAACAGATGTTGATCTGAGGGAGGTTGAGGAATCCCCTGAAAGGTGGGGGAAGAGACTTCCAAGTCATGAAGTAACCGTTTTGAATAATGGATATTACCCAAGAATCTTGAGTGATCTTTTTACAGGCTGAAAGGGAAAAAGAAAGAGAGGAGTATGACTTGGAATTTGGGGCTGGATGTCACAGAGCCTTGCCTGGACTGAAAGGACTGTTGGGGAGATGGAGCAGAAGTCACAGTTTTAGGCAGAAGGGGTCTCCTAGTGAATCTGCATGCCCTAGAACCAGAGGGAGCAGAAGTAGACCTAGAGGGCTTCCTAATAAAAAGGAGCTTTAGCAGGGAAGTTCCTATGAAATTTAGGAACCGGAGAAACTAGCAGGTGCTTTAAATCCTGGAGCTCCTTACCTTTTTCCTTCAGAGTTTTAAAAAGTTCTGCAGCAGCCTTATCAGCAGAATTGTCCAAGGGAGCATCAAGCAATTTTGCCTTGATGTCATCTGGGAGAGTCTGTAGATGCAGCCAAGAGCATCTCCTAAGAACAGAAGCAGAAGCTGCAGCTCTGGAGAAAGCTTCTACAGCATCATAGCTGCATTTAATGGAATGCCTAGTGACCAAGAAGATGTAGCCAAGAGAAAGAGATAAGGACTTAGCTTCTGTGTCAGGAAGCTGGGACAGGGCCTGAGGAGCTTGGGAGAACAAACCTAGAGATTAATTGCTCCGATTGCCAGGGTGTAAATCTTCTTTCCTAACCTTTCTAGAATTTTACTTTTTGTCTGAGGGAAGCAATTTTGTGGAAGGAACAATCCGAGAGGATTTACCCGAGTTGATAGAAACCACAGCAGGATCAGCTGAAGGACACTTAAAAAGAAATCTGCAATCCTCAGGGACCTTATAAAAATGGTGAGATCTTTTAGGAGCTGGTACCTGTGAATCTGGGGTCTGGGAAAATAATACAAAGGCATCCAGGAAAGTAGGAAGCACTGGAGGGACAACTGCAGGAGCCTCTACCTGAAGTAAGTCATACCATCGCTTTTGTTCCTTTGAGATTTGGGAAGAATCCCACTTAAAGAATGTTCTCACCTTATTAACTGGCTCTCCAAGAAAAGAGTTCTTTCATTGGTGAATCTCCCCCTTTAGACTCTTACAAGGGGGAAGGAATTTGAGTGGAGTAAGCTAGAGAGTCTTCATCCGAGGAAGACACCTCCGAGTCAGAATCGTGGGCTGGAAGAGCAAAGAAAGACTCCTGGGAACCTGATGGCAGCACAGGGGAAGATGAGAAAGCAGTGTCAGAAATAGGAAAAGCTGAAGTCGTAGGCCTGATGGCCATCAAGGCCTTAAGACCTTGCAAGAAAACTTCCCAGTCTGACATACGAGTACAAGGCACTCTGGAATGTTTAGATTTTGTTTCTTTTTGGCAGGTTTTTCAAGGGCAGGAGTAAGACGAGATGTAGGCTGAATGCCCAGAGCTTCTTTTGGAAAGGGAAATGGAACAGTTCTTCAGTCCTCCACAATAAGTAGCTGTGGTTCCCCCAAATCGACCCAACCAGACATCTGCATCGCCTCAGACATGCTCGGATCCCCTGGAGAGACAGACCCCATCTCCGACCGTACCATCAGGTTTTCATCAGCCTCAAGGGGTACGTCAGAGAGAGAAGGCACAGCCGAAGAGGACTTGGGCCTAGCTTTGCCTACCTTCCTCTTCAAGGATGGCTGGGATGAACTCGCAGAACCCTCCATTGATTCCCTAGCCAAATGCTTAAGCCTCTGGTTTTCTAGATATAGGTTTAAGGCAGACAGCAGACTATGGAAAGTCTTAGGGACGAAGGCCTGACAGACAGAGCAGGACCAATGGTCGTGAGTAGGCCCTAAGCAAAACAAAGCTTGTGACTATCCTTATGTAGAATTTGCCTACCACACTTGCCCTTTCTGGATGACATGAGCAATAATGACATGAACAATAATAAAAGGCAGAAGCAACCAAATAAATCCCCAATGGGGTACTTATCTGAAGCTGAAGAAATAAAGGCAGTTTCCAACAGTAGACTGAACGTACAAGTCAAGTTTTCAGAATGGCGGCGAAAAAAATTCTGAGGATTGTACGTGCAGATGTTCCTTTTATGGCTGAGGTTCTAGGAGCCTATGTGTGACGTCACATGTACACGCAGTAGCTTGAAGTGTTTGTACACAAGCTGGATTTTGGGTCGAATAGAAGAATACTACCCATATGTAAAGAATACTGCAATACTGAATAGATGGACATCTACTTCACACAGACTTCACTGCTTGACTGATCATTCACCTGTTCACACAGACTTCACTGCTTGACTGATCATTCACCTGTTCCTATCTTGCCTATTAACAATTGAGTTTCATCTTCCTCTATTTATGCAAGACTCTATTACACCAAGATTATTTTCATTTGTGTCTTTATAATTCTCTGTTTTACATAAATGTTCATAAAAATTCCAAAATATCTCTAATACCTCTATATGATAACAGGTTATTTTTCTTCCAATCAGCTCCCTAAGCTGGCTACAAATCTTTCTTCTTTCCGTTACCCAAGTCACTATGATACATATTCTTGCACTCTAGACTTATCAAAAATAGTAGCACTTAACAGCAGTCTTTCAAGGCTCATATATATTATCCAAATACTCCTTTATTTTTCTTTTTCCACCTGGCACAGTGGATAGTGTTATAGCCTCACAGCAATAGGCTCCCTGGTTTAGTTCCTGGTTGGGCTACCTTTCGTGCAGAGTCTGCATGTCCTCTCCCCATTTGTGTGGTTTCCGCAGACATTCCAAAGACATGCAGTAGGTGAACAGGATACTCTCACATGCACACTCACACCTATGGCCAATTTAGTGTGCATGTGAATGTGTGGTAAGGAAGAGCTACTGGGCAGGGTTAGCCACCCGGTGGTGTAAGCCTTAGCTCTAGACGACCGTCACTGGTGAAGTGACACCCTAACCCCATATGCATAAATAAAAAAAAAAAAAAAAAAAAAAAAAGAGAGAGAAAAAGGAGTTGATAGATGGATGTATTCTACAGTTGCTCCTCCTCTTGTTCTCTGAGATTCACCTTCATTTGCAATTTTTTAAAACTTTGTCAGTCCTCCTAAATAATTTATTTTAGCTTTTTTCCCATATGTCTATTTCTACAATATTTTTAACTCCATTTTCATTTTATTCCACGTGGCTATCCCTTTTGAAGTAATTTCTTAATTCTCAAAGGACTCTCAAATCATGTCCATTACCAATCCTTTAAATTACTCTCTTTTTAACAGATAATGACAAGAGAACCACCATATTTTTACAATTTTACCCTGCATCTTTATCTTAGTTTTTAACAATGCTTGATCTGATACAATTGTTAGATGGCTGTCAAAGCTTTCAGTTAAATACACATGTTCCTGTGAAATATAACTTCTGTTCAGTCCCCCACAGTTATTGTATCCTGGGGAATAACACAAATTCTGTTTAAGCCTCTGCTGAATTTTCATCTTACCTATTATATGAACCTAACATTCTCAAACACTTCTTCAGCAATCGACCACCTTTTGTTATATTTTCCCCTTTTAGATTCCCCGATACACCCTATTGCCAATCAGGTTACACTCAACACACAAATAATATTCTCTTCTAAAACCGTATTACTGACTCCAAAATTCTCCCAAGCTCAATACTAGTTTTAAGTGGAATATAAATATGCCAGTGTAATCCTCCTCTCTAGCCAATAATACCTTACTACCACAAATCTACCACTGTTGTCGTTTTTCTTCTTCTATCACTGCTGTAGCAAACCATCACTCCTCCTCCCCTTCCACTGTCACTTATACTAGTGAACATTCACCATGAAAGGCCTTTCATTGTCAAATTCACATGTCCATTTCTACCCACATGAATCTCATGCAACATTCTTATTTGCACCCTACACGTCTTAATACAATTCAATGTTTGCTGCTTTTTGAATATACCTGTAAAGCCATTACATTCCATGTTAATATAGACAAAGCAGACATTTAGAGAAAAAACTATTACTCCCACATATTACACATGGTGGTTCTTTTAGTTATTTCCAACTTGCAGCTTACATGCACACACTGTTTGGCACACTGATCTTGCATGTAGTTTCCTCTCATCTTAGTTCAAACCCATATCACACTTTCCCAGACTTTTTACTTCAATAAAACACTCAAGAAACAAAAAACTAAACAAACGCTCATCTCACAGTACACACACAGAAGTACACATACAATTTCAAACAAGGAAATTTACCCCCACCCCAAATAGCAGCATTTGCCCTACTTGCTGGCTGCACCCAACGGCATTACCTTCTAAAGTTGGTGTTTAACCATTTAAAATAAGGTACCCAAGTTAAAACATGTTAGAGAGTGTGTTTCCATTTGCAAATATTGCAAACTGTTATCTGTATACTTTTCCCAGATGTGGAGAAAAAACTAGCATGCTTTCAGGAAACAATAACGTTTAGCATGAAGTGTGCTGGCTACTCTCAAACTAAATTGTTCACTGCTGTATTTACTGCACTGAAGTACTAACTGCTAGGGAGGCAACCATTTGTACAATGTTCACTTCCCCCCAGCTTCAAACTTCATTTACTTTCACTGAACTGTTTCTACAAACACTCAGGTGACCCTGGTGAGCTTGGGCATCCTGAGGCAGTGTAGCAACTGCCTCATGTACACCGACAACCCTCTCCTCTTACATCCCAACACTCAGACTTGCGAGACATGCACTTATATATCCAAATTGGAAGCCACGCACTCTCCAGCCAAGACCGTAATAGCTGGTCAAGAAGAAAAGGTCAATACTTGCACCACACCACATGGAACACATAGCCCTCCAGAACACACACCAGCACTGCCTTCACATAAAAAAAAAAAAAAAAAAAAAAAAAACACACACACACACACCCACCTTCATGGAGGCTCTCAATAAAAATCTACCCAAACAGCAGAGACCTTCAAGGCAGAAACGCACTCTACCACCACAACACAACACTAATCATGAGACATACAACTCTCTTAAGTGTGCCACTCAACCAAAGCCCCTAAGGCAAAACAGCATGCCCAACACACTGGTCATAGGTGACTCAATAGTGAGGCAAACTGATGTCCCACTCACTATGCTGAATAACGAAACAGTTGGCTGCCTGTCAGGTGTCAGGATCCGCCACATAATGCATGCACTCTCAACAACAGGTACAAATATGACTGTCATTGTACATGTGGGTGTGAATGACCTGAGACGTACCTCCCTGGACTACATGAAAAAAAAAAAAGACATGGAGGAGCTCTCAGATAATGTAGCCCAGGCAGGTATGACCCTAGCCCTGAGCAGCCTCCTACCATCACCCAGAATGATACCACAGCACAAGCACAAAATAAGAAGTTATGTACTCACCATCACGTTCCATGTGAGTTGTTCCATCTCTCCTTCATTCTTCACTGATGGGTTCGGAGCCGATCCATCGGCTCCGACATGGCCATTAGCAAAGCTCAAGGTTTACCAGTAGCTCGAGACCTAGCCCCTTATCCCATGATGCACTGCTAGAATTACCTCAGATCTCATTTGCTGCATGTACCATATCCCTGTAAGAAAACTACTCTCTCAAGAGAGGAAGAAGGATTGAATAACCAGGATGAGACCAGCCTCTAGGTCAATTATCAGGCAGGTGGGGGATGGAAGCAAGAATGAAGGCAAGATGGAACAACTGACATGGAACGTTATGGTGAATACATAACTTCTTAATCTGAAGTTGTTCAATCTTGCCATTCATTCTTCACAGATGGGTACCGTCCCTAGCACCCTCAATCTCGGGTGGCACAAGGGAGTACATTTTTCAGGACCGTAGACCCAAAGGTAGCCCTGTCCCTGGAAGCCTTATCAACTTTGTAATGAGTGATAAAAGGTATGAGGTTTAGACCAAGTGGCTGCAGCACAAATGTTATCAAGGGGCAATTTGGCTTGGAATGCAGAAGATGTAGAAACTGCTCTTGTAGAATGTGCTTTAATCTTGTGTAGTAAGGGCATATTAACAGCTGAATAAACAAAAGTGATACAATCAGATAGCCATTTTGAAAGAGTTGTTTTAGCCACTGGTCTACCTTTTCTGGCTTCAGAGAAAGACACAAAGAGCTGGTCTGATTTTCTAACATCTTTTGTTCTGTCCAAATAATATCCGAGCTGTCTGTGAACGTCAAGTTTGTGCAGCATATATGCTAGTTTGCTGGAATGGTTACGGAAGAAAACTGGCAACTCAATGACTTGGTTGATATTAGATTCCGAAAAAACTTTGGGCAAAAAAAAAAAAAGGGGGTTTGTCCTAAGAGATACTCTATCAGCATGAAAAATCAAATAAGGAAGGCTGATAGATGAGGCTTGAAGTTCTGACACTCTGTGGGCAGAAGTAACAGCTACCAGAAATATGGATTTCCATGATAAAAATTTGAGATCACAAGATGATGCTGGTTCAAATGGTGGAAGGATTATACGAGACAGCATAACGTTTAGATTCCAAGGAGAATAAGGAGTTTTCACTGGAGGCCTCATGTGAAAGGTTCCTTTGAGAAAGGCCTTGGACAACTTGTGGGACATTATATTCAGCCCATCCACCCAGAGATGAAAATCAGATATAGCAGCCAACTGGACCTGAACTGTAGCAGCTGCAGCTCCTTTATTAAAAATCATAGTCAAGAATTCTAAAATGGACATCAAAAGGGCTTGATAAGGATCAATGTTCTGCTTTGAAGCCCATATGGAAAATCTCTTCCACTTACTAAGATATAATCGTCTGGTGGATGGCTTATGGGAAGACAAGAGGATCTGCCTTTTCCCATCAGAAAGATCATGAAGCCTGGCTATGAGGGGAATTGGAGCAGCCAAGCTGTGAGCTTCAGTGACTGCAATGAAGGATGGAGGTCCCCTGATGGATGTGTCAGGTATGGAACTGGGTCCAGAATCCATGGATCCTCCAATATATGGTGATGAAGAAATGGGAACCAAATCTGCCAAGGCCAGTGAGGGGCTATAAGAATGATGGCCCTCCCCAGCGACATTGCTTTATGTAGAAGTCTGGGTATTAACAGAATTGGTGGAAATGCATAGAGGAAACCCGGGGGCCAATCGTTTACGAGTGCATCTCTCGGGGGCTCTCCCAGAGGGGAAATCAGGGCAAAGTAGCTTCTGCATTTTGTGTTGATGCGACTGGCAAACAAATCGCAGCAAGGCTGGCCCCATTTATGGAAAACCCTATCCGCAATCTCTTGCTTGAGGGACCACACTTGAGGCAACAAGATTGCCCTGCTCAGTTTGTCTGCTATCACGTTGGATCTCCCCGAGATATGCGTTGCCAACAGAAAGCGCTGGGAGGAGACAGCCCACTGCCAAACTCTGAGGGCTTCTCAGCAAAAGGGGTAAGACTTGGTCCCACCTTGCTTGTCCAAGAACCAGACTAATGGCATTGTCTGTCTGAATCGCAATCGTCCCTAGAGGAAGAGAGAGTCCTGAAAGTACTGCTCTCATCTCCAGGACATTGATATGCAGATTTGACTCTTGATCCGTCCATGTGCCTTGGGCAGTCTTTCCCTGAAAATGCCCCCCCCCCACCCTATCAGGGAAGCGTCTGTGGCCACAGTGGCTACTGGAGGGGGTAGTACAAAGGGGCGTCGTCCTATGGTTACATGAAGAGATGTCAACCACCACTGGAGATCTCTCTTGCAAGAGTTCGTAATTAAAATCATGTGATTCATTGGAAGTTCCTGATAAGACCATTGAGTGAACAGCAGCCATTGAAGAATTTGCATATGCATCCTTGCTAATGGTATGGCCAAGATCGCTGCAGCCATCAAACCCAATACTTTTAAAACTTCTGTGGCTGGTGCTCTGTCCTTTGATACCAATGAGCTGACCTACTGGCGAAGAAGAAAGACTCTCTCGACTGGCAGTCGTAGAGTGGTGGTTGAAGTGTCTAACTCCACCCCTATAAAGACTATATGCTGCGATGGCAATAAGGCAGACTTTTCTGAGTTGATTGTAATGCCCAAGTGATTGCAGAGTGTCAGAGTGTATTCTCTTGCCTGAATCAGTTGATGCCTGGTCGAGATATGGGAACACCTGGAATCCTAGACGCCTCAGATGAGCTGTGACCACTGCCATGCATTTGGTGAACACTCTGGGGGGCTGTAGTGAGACCAAAGGGCAGGGCCCAAAATTGATAATGATTGGCTCCAAGCCAGAAACACAGATGATATCTGGATGGCCTGGCCATTTTTATGTGGTAGTACACATCCTTGAGATCTATAGAGCACATCCAATGGTCTCTCCCTAAGAAGGGAAGAATAGACTGTAGCATAACCATCCGGAACTTCTCTTTCTTGACAAATTGGTCGAGTCTGCTGAGGTCCAAAATAGGTCTCCAGTCTCCTGTTTTCTTTGCAACCAAAAATAAATCTTTACGTTCCGTATCCTATCTGGTCTGCTGGGGACTGGCTGGATGACTCTTTCTAGCAACTTGTGGACCTCTATAGTTGCTTGTTCCCTGTACGTGGGTGGAACGTCTGGGATTCTCCTTGGGGGTGTGGGTGGAGCGGAGAACGGTATGAAACACCCTCTGGAAATAATACTTTGCACCCAGCTGTCATTTGTTATATCTCGTCAGGTGTCTGGGTACAAGGACAAGCGACCCCCAGACCATGACAGTTGGGCCTCCCTTCAGGAGCGCTGATAGGGCTGACCAGAGATGTGATTTCCGGCACCCTGGTGCTGCAGACCCCCTCTGCCACAAGGGCTGCATCTTCCATTACCCCCTCCTCTGCCCCTAGAGGGGGGGGTCCAGCACGTGCATCTTGAAAGGCTCCTTGGGCTTTTCCAAACCACATCTTCCCACCCCTCTGGCCTTTGGGATAAGGCCACGTAGGGGTGGAAAAGCTGACTCCGACAGCAGACAGTCTTTCCCTCCCGCTCATACCTGGTATGAGTTTCCTTCACTTTGGGCCCAAAAAGAGATAAGCCATCAAAAGGGGTGTTGACAAATGAAGACAAAGGGCTCCGAGAAGGAACACAAGTGCATCAAGGAATGTCTTCTCAGAGCAACTCCTGTACCCACTGCCCTACCCATCCCATCAGCTGCATATACGTGCCGCATGGACTAGTTCACAATGGAATTTAGGGTAGCAAGCTGGGAGGCAACTTTGTCAGTAGCCCCTGCAGCTACAGCACTGTGAAGAGCATCTCCCAACTTCTTAAGGAGATCTCTTGGCAGTCTGGTGAAATGGGTCAAATAGTTCAGGGATCGGAGTGTAAAAGTCACTGAACTAAACACGCGTTTCCCGTATCGATCCATGATCCTAGACTCCCTGTTAGGAGGATGGACTGACGAGGAAGTCTCAGACATTTCCTTCCTGGTGGCCGCCGCCACCACCACCACCACCATGGCATCAAAAGGGACTCCCTTGGTTAAGAAGGCTTTATCCACGGGGGCAAAAATAAACTTGTTAGGCCTCAGAGGGACAGGTTCCATGGACTCTGGTTCCCACACCCTCTGAGAGACCAGTACACGAGCTCATCGAAGGGCGGAGACACCAGGTGGTGGAAGTTTGAGACCCGAATGCCTTCAGGAGAACCGATTTGTCCACAGTAGGGATTTTGGACTGCCAATCAGCCCTCTGCCCAAGGATCTCAAGTATCTCCGCAAAGGAGATTCTTCAGAGGGGGATCGTGGGGACCCTTCTGACTCATCCAAGTCAGTGTCAGATGTTAAGGACTCCTGTGGGGAGTCCAAGTGTCTCCTCTTACACAATCTCTGGGAACCTCCTCTGGGGAGGTCTCGGAAGAGCAAGGGGTGCCCTGTGGGGCTACCTGAGGCTCAGGGTCTCTATGCTGGGCCTGGATGATGGAGGCAGAAGCGGACACAGGAGCTCTGGAGGAAGAGGCCAGACCTGGTGTCGAGGAAGTCTTTGGGGACAAGGTTCTCCTCATAACTTTGAAATCATCACGGCTCTGATGAGAAGGAGTCGACAAACCCGAAGGAATGGCCAGACCCTCCTACACAGAGGCCGTGGTCTCCGAGCCGGAGGTAGGAGCAGAGCTCACCAGAGCCGCGGCCCCGAGAGGAAGAGTCGGCACCAACATGTCAGTGAGACTATCCTCCTCGAAGCAGACAGGAGAGTGTTGGCCCCTAGAGTCCCCGGTAAGCGCCGTGGACGTCAGAGTAGATGGAACAGATGACACAGGAGCAGGTCTTGGCTCCAAAGGCTCCACAATCAGCAGGTCGGCCCCCTCTGGCTCCGAAGATCCGGTACGGCTCGGAGGAGGAACAGTCAAGTCCGCGGTGGTGGTCTTTGGTTCAGACACTCGGGTCGGAGCAGACAACAATTTAGCAAGGCCTGGTGCCCATAAGAGCTTCTGCACCAAATCGGTCCATATCCAAATCTTGAGAGGCTGACAGAAGACCTAGAGGACTGCACCGACTGTGCAGATTGGAGGAGTGGAGATACAGATCTCTCTGAGACCAGCTCCAGAAGTGTGGGCCGGCTCCGAAATGAAGAGACACTTGGCTCCGAGAGCTGTGGAGCTGAAGTCCCGGGATCCACCACTTTCTTAGACATTTTTGATTCTTTAGATGCCTTGGAATCTGCAAAGGACTTGCTGGCCCCATCCTGGTCACTCAAAGCTTCAGCAAAAGGATGCTTCAGCAAACCCCTATCCACAAGCTTCCTTTTCCTTTCCAAAAGAACCCTTGCAGAAAAGGAATGGCAAATGCTGCAGGACTCCTGCAAGTGCACTGCACCTAGACAATAAACACACTGAACGTGCCCATCAGTAAGAGACATCTTTTGCTCACAGTCTGGACATTTTTTGAATCCAGACTTGGGGTGTTTGTCTTTTTCCTGAGACATACTAGAAAAAACTTTAGGCTCAATTCTAAATGCAATCCACACAAGCCTAAATACAGCCTGAAAGTAATATAACCAACTAGGCTCAAGTGAACCCACCTAAGATATAAAACACACTCTTAAACTATGCCCCGAAGAAAACAGGGCTAAACTATGTAAATATCTATCCAAGTAAATATTAGAAGAAAAGGTATACTTGCGAAAAGCAATTTTTTCCTCAAAAAAGGGCTTGAGCAAACTGGAACCACCGAGATCTGTGCCATGGCAAACTAGATCTAAGGTAATTCCAGCAATGCATCATGGGATAAGGGGCTAGGTCTTGAGCTACTGGTAAACCTTGAGCTTTGCTAACGGCCAAGAATGAACGGCGAGATTGAACAACTTCACATAGGCATTCAAAGTTTCTGGTGTCATTCTAAGGGGATCCAGTATCGGTCTGGGATGACATGACTGACAGACCTCAATGCTTTGACAGAGACGGCCTGCATCTGTCACCCCTGGGCTTCTGGATACTGGCCAAGGCTCTTGCCACACCTATAGTGCCTTTTTAGGCAGTGTTCCAAAGACCAAACCACCACCATAACAGCTACAAACAAATGCAATCGGAGGGTCTTGCAGCTCAACACTAGAAGTCTAAATCTCAAAATGCACTTGCTCGAAGCACTCCTTAAAATGGAGAAAATAGACATTTGTGCTGTAACAGCAACCTGATTCAAGGCAGCAGAAAGCACCCCTGCACTACCAGGCTATAACTCATTCCACACCTTTCGGCCCCAGAACTTGGACCCAAGCTCCAAAGGCGGTGGTGTTTCCATATTCATAAAGGATGGGCACACCTCCAGACTGGTAGCACAACATAACGCAAAAGAGATACTTCAGGTGCAGCTAACATTGGGTAAGACAGCGATTCGGGTCATAGCCTGCTGCAGGTCCCCAACCATGACCCAAGACGTACACTCCACGTTCCTAAGCACCCTGGAGAATATTAGGGTCCAACCTAACACTCTCATACTGGGAGACTTCAAATACCCCTCCATTAACTGGGAAAACTACTAGTGTATGAATATACTTGCCCAACATTTCCAGAAATTCATTAATTCCAATGCCCAGGACCAGCTCATTCTTACCCCCACTAGAGGTAGCAACATCCTTGACCTGGTCACTACTAACATGGGTGACCATTGCTCTATACCAGTAGTCAACTCCTCCCTGGTTAGATGAGACCACAAACTAATCACCTTGGAAATCCACATCCCTCCCACCCACCCCACCCCCCACAAAGGTAACCACCATGAAAGACTTCTCCAAAGCTAACTATGGGCTCCTAAAAACAGAGGTGGCTAACTTCATGGCACCCATTCAATTGTAACAGCTGCATCACCAGCTGCATCACCACCGAATCATACACTAACACCCTGTACGAACACATACACAAATGCATGGATCTCTCCATACCCAAAAGAACCAAGATGCTCTCCTCCAAAAAAAAGGAAGCCAATCTGGTTGGTCCCCTGCCATAAACAAACTCTACAACAGAAGGAGGAAACATGCGAAATAAGGTGAAGTCCCAAGACTGGAAAAACTCCCTTAGCCTCAACAAAAAGTTGAGATCCAGCACCAAATCCTATAAAGCTAGCTATGAAAACAGAATTTCAGCAGATAGTAAACACAACTACAAGGCCTTCTACAGTTATGTAAATAATCTCCACGGCAATACCCAGATTTGCTCCTAGCTGTTGCACAATGGCACCTCCTATACCAAGCCAACAGATACTGCCAATATAATGTCCGACAGATTCAGTGCCAACTTTACCCCTCTCTCCCCCCAAAGGACCAATTGCAATACCAGCAGATTGCCAGGCACCCTGTACTCCTGCTGCACAGTTTAAAACAGCACTGTCCAAGGCCAAGAATATAACTTCTATGGAACCTGACGATATCCCTGGCTGTGTTCTACATGAACAACAGAGTGCACTGGCACCTCACCTGTGTGCCCTGTTCAATCACAGCCTCACCTCAAGCTTTGTCCCTACCGAATGGCGCACTGCTACAGTCATCCCTCTCCAAAGGAGGAGCGACTACAGACCCTGGGAACTATCACCCCATTAGCCTGAGAAGTCTGACATGCAAAGCTATAGAATGCATCATCATGGACCTAAAACAAGGATATAGGGAATCTCCAAACTCTGGATCCCACACAGTTTGGTTTTGTGAAGGGTAAATCATGCCTGCTCAACCTGGTCAACTTCTTTGAGTCAGTCACCAGAAGTGTGGATGAAGGCAAGGTAGTTCATACAGCCTACCTTGATCTGGCAAAGGCCTTTGATACCATTCCCCACTCAGGAATCATAGAAAAACTCACTAAGCTAGGCAGCAACCCCTATATCATTAGGTGGGTTGCAAACTGGCTCACAGATAGAACCCACAGTGTGAAAGTAGCTGACTCCCAAGTCAGACTGCTGACCAGTCACGAGTGGAGTCCCACAGGGTTCGGTCCCAGGTGCTCTCCTGTTTGGTATCTACTTCTCTGAAGTCCAGGCTAACAGAAATGGACTCTGGCTGACAAACTTCGCAAACGATTGCAAGTTGGGAGCCATAATTAACTCCCCAAGTGATGTTGACATCCTACAGAAAGGCCTCACTGAGACCAACAACTGGTGTCAGAACCATGGCCTTAAGCTCAGTGCCAAAAAAAATGTGTCGTCCTCCCCTTTGGGAAAAACCCAGTCCCCATGAATTACCACATAGATGGTAGTCCACTGAACACAGAAGGTGTTATAAGAGATATGGGAACACAGGCTGACAGCAACCTCTCTTTTGACCACCACATTGCCACGGTGGTCAGAAAATCCTTCTATGTGGCACATCTCATTACTAAGGGTTTTGCATCCAGGAAGAAAGCTGTCATTGTCTCCCTCTACTCTTCCCTCATTAGGCCAATCAGAGTACAATGCCCCATTTAGCATGTAACTCACTAGACACCTGCAACAACTGGAAAGGCCGCAAAAGTACCTCACAAAGAGGATCCTAGACCTCAAACACTTGTCCTATATGGACAGACTCAAAAAAACAACTATTCTCTGTCTCATATCGCCTATTTAGAAGTGATCTCTGCTTGACTTACAAAGTCATGTCTGACCCAGCTCTGTTAGAAATGCTACATCTAAAGAAATCCCAATCCCTCTGCACTAAACACTCCACAGACCTCAACCTCATTACCACAATCAACAGAACTGTTGGGACAGGTTCATAACCCAGAGACTGCCCATGCTATGGAACAGACTTCCCATACATGTCTAGCGGAGCTCCTCACTGGCCTTCTTCAAAAGGAATCTTGATGAGTGGATGGAAAATAGAAAATTCAGCCCAGGGATCACTCCAGTGGCTCTACTCAGAAGCACGGGTAACTAAAGTCGGGTGGCACGATGCCAGGGTAACCCTATGGGCTAGGGCTGTAAAGGCTCCTGGGCCATTAGCCTAGTACACACCTATGAACCTGTAAGATCCCTTTAAAAGTTAATTACATTGTAGTTTTCACTCAGAATACACTGCCCAAACCTTTAATGATTAATTGTTTGCACCTGCAGGCTCCTAATCTCCTGCTAAGAGCAGATGCCAATAAAAAGCTGGTAACTTTGCAAATGCAAAAACAACCTCCATTTTTTTTTTGGCTTTAAATTTCTTTTTTTCTTTCTTTACATATCTGTTTACTTAAAACCCTTGTCTACAGCATAAAATAAGGACATTAGTCTACATATCCACCACCATTAAACAAAAAGGGAAATTATCTTTTAATTCTTCATTTAATTTAATATGATCAATATACCCATTGCTTTTTTTTCTCCTTACCCTGTTCTACATATAAAAATGTCTTTGATCTTCCAAATTAAAACATCCTAAAGACAGATAGATATAGCAAAGTGAAGTTCAATTCTGTCTCTCACTTGACTGCCAGGATAAACTTGTTTATATTCTGCTCGGTGTACAGTAAAGATGTTTTTTCTACACTCAGGTGTCCCTATTTTTTTAATGTTTTCCCTTCTGGATTAGACAGAAACAGCTCTTTCTGCTGGTATAAGAGAGCATCTTTAATTGTATAGATTGACTGCTTTCTCATGGCTAGGTTAGGAGCATACACACATCATGCCCTCCCAATAAGCAAATCATTTTGTAGAACACCAGTTCAGTTTCTTAATTGTACTTCCATAAAATTGATGCAGTCTGTTCCTTCTAGTTTCACTGGTAAAGCAAAAAGACTTTTCCATGTGCTCTAACTATTTTGAATCAAATATTCTTGATAAGTGTCATGCTCAGCCAGTCTTCTCATTTCAGCCTCTGATTTTTGCAGTTTTATCTGCTCATCCGAATAGCTAATTAAAGCTTTTTCTTTTTTCATGTTTTTGTTCTCTGATTTTATATATTCCTCCAGTGCATCAATAAATCTTAAATACCCTTGAATAAATTTCATATACATTTTCCACTAAACTAGGAAAAATACAGCCCACGGAGACCAAAAATAATTAATAACAAACAAATTCTGCCCAGATGAGGTAAAAAGATGAACACCACAAAAAAAAAAAAAAAAAAAAAAAATATTAAATTTATTAACAGGTTAAGTGCTTTTGTTTTCTTATAGCAAATGGCTTTCATCAGAACCTGTTGAATGCACATACAAATCACTTTATATACGTAAATGTCACTCAGTCACATAGTCAAGCTATCCAATGAAACTTTGAAGAAATTTAAAAATACACAGTCTTTGTAAACTTAATGCATGAATATACGTTTATTACAATAAAAATATATGGGACGCTAAGAAAAAAACTTTGTAAATCCTCATAAAATATTTAGTTTTCACAAAATAATTAAGAAACAAGTAAATCATAATTTGTCAGCACAGAGCTTATGAACACTGGAAAAAGAAACATGATAGTTTAGACCAGGTGGTTTAACAGAAATCAATCTCGCCCATTTTAGCTCCTTGTATTCTGTAAAAGTTTCCCAAAGGCCACCTCTAGGGTTTTTCTCAGTCTTTTCTAAAACAGTTAAAAGCAAACGTTTTAAAGTTTAAAGTTTAAACAACCTATGGAATGCTTAAATAAAGCACTGTTATCACTGACCCTCCTAATATTGTAGTTATGTTTATAAATATGTCTATTCAAAGGCCTTTCTGTTTTGCCTATGTAGCATTCACTGCATGTAAAATAAGCTACGGAGTATACAATACCCTTAGGCATAAGAACCACTAATAAGATTAATAGCTCTAGGGTGTCCTTTAATATAGATTTTACATCCTTCAAGAATAAATGAACACGGACAACAATAACCACATCTGTTAGTACCCATCAGCTGTCTACAATTATTATCCAGCTCTTTGTTGCATTTTAAGACATTCTTAATATTAAGCCCTCTTTTTAAGTAAAGGTGGGTTTATCATCTACAATTTTAAACAATGTTTCATCAAATCTGAATATGCACTAATTCTTAGAGATAATATCTTTATCAAATAGAGTAAGTGGATGACATTTTACATTAAAGACTCCTCTTAACATTAACCATGTTTTTAACTTGGGCATTATAGTACCTCACAAGCTGTTGTCCACATTAAACTGTAAACGTAGTGCTCTTGTTGGACTCTAACAAGTTTTTGGGAGGCCCCCCCCCCCAACAAGGAACATATTCACAAGTTTTTTAATGTAATAATGTGTACTGATGTATTAAGTTTATAAGACAATATGCATTTTTAAATTTCTTCGAAATTTCACTAGTTTGATCATGTGACCGAGTGTCATTTACTTATATAAAATGATTTGTGTGTGCATTCAACAGGTTCTGATGACGTCTATTTGCTTATAAGATGACGAAAGTGCTTAAACTGTTCATAAATTTAACATTTTCTTTTTCATGGTGTTGACATCTTAAC